>NC_090029.1:8350876-8635876 GCF_037176765.1 Anolis sagrei
AATGCCCTCACTGTGGAAGAAGATGCAGAGCAAGAATAGGGCTCCGCAGCCACATACGGACCCACAAGGAAATCCATAATGGAAGACCATCTTACTCATCCAACGAGGGATCGCCTAAGTAAGTAAGTATATGTATATTGTGTAGCTTGCTGTCAACCTTTGCAGCCTGAAAGACAGTTGCATCTGTCAGGTGGGAAATTTAGGTACCGCATATGCGGGGAGGCTAATTTAACTAATATACAACGCCATAAAAATCTCCAGCAAGCATGCAAAGAATGAGGAAGTAGGTTCTTGTGGGTTTTTTCGGGCTATAGAGCCATGTTCTAGAGGCATTTCTCCTGACGTTTCGCCTGCATCTATGGCAGGCATCCTCAGAGGTAGTGAGGGTGCTTGCCATAGATATAGGTGAAACGTCAGGAGAAATGCCTCTAGAACATGGCTCTATAGCCCGAAAAAACCCACAAGAACCTAGTGATTCCAGCCATGAAAGCCTTCGACAATACAATGAGGAAGTACTTCATCAGTGTCACAAATGGATGGTGATACTCAATATCCCCGGATGTCAACCCTGGTGGAGTTTGGGGAAAATAGTCCTTGACATTTGAGACATTTGTAGTTGCTGGGATTTATAGTTCACATACAATCAAGGAGCATTCTGAACCCCACCAACAATGGAATTGGGCCAAACTTGGCACACAGTTCTCCCATGACCAACAGAAAATACTGGAAGGGTTTGGTGCGCAGTGTCCTTTGGTTTCGGAGTTGTAGTTCACCTACATCAAGAGGTCACTGTGGACTCAAACAATGATGGATCTGGACCAAACTCTACACGAATACTCAATATGCCCAGATGTGGATACTGGTGGAGTTTGGGAAAAATAGTCCTTGACATTTGTGAGTTGTAGTTGCTGGGATTTATAGTTCACCTGCAATCACAGAGCATTCTGAACCCCACCAACGATAAAATTGAACTAAACTTGGCATACAGAACTCCCCTGACCAACAGAAAACACTAGAAGGGTTTGGTGGGCACTGACCCCCATGACCACCAGAGTGGGCCACAGCAACGCATGGCAGGGGATGGCTAGAGTTAGAATAAAAGTGTGTGCGTGATATACACACACATATACACACATGTGTGTCTGGTCAAATTTAAGGCTAGGACCTTGGATATAGCAGGTCCGTGCCTGGCAAGTGTTATGCTAAAAGCATGAAGATTGCATTTTATTTCAGTACCCTTTGAGAAACTATACATCATTGGGATAGGGGTGCTATGTTCAACGACATATAGATATAATATTTTTTAAAGGAGTTGACATGGCGGAAAGGTCGGCCAATGGAGGAAATGAAGGGCAATGGGACAATGGTTTCCCAGCGACGGCGGAAGCTGGAAGCAGAAACATTCCTTGGGTTGGACTGGAATTGCTCATTGACTTTGCTGGGAACATGAGCTTTCTTCTGCGGCTCTGTTATGATTGATCCCACCCATTCTCCATAGCTTCCAATGGTGGATCAATAAGTCCTATTTGGGGCCAAGATGTCACCTGGCTTCTCACTGACTGGCTGAATTCTCTTTGCAGAGGCAGGTAGGTATGTGAAATAATAATAATAATAATAATAATAATAATAATAATAATAATAACTATGTGCCATTAATGAGCAGGAAAGCGAAAGAAATGAATCCAAACTGAGGCCCCTTCTACACTGACATATAATCCAGATATAATCCTGGATTATATGAGTCTACACTGCCATATAATCCGGTTCAAAGCAAATAATCTGGATTTTATATGGCGGTGTAGAAGAGGCCTTAGATATGGAAACCCCACTTGAATGTTTATTATTATTATTATTATTATTATTATTATTATTATTATTATTTTAATAATCTTTATTCACATTTTTCATATACATATAGTTAAAAAAAGAGTACAGTCGAGATTATTATTATTATTATTGAATCTAAATTGAGATATGAAAACCCTACTTGAATAATATTAATTAATTAATTAATCTAAATTGAGATATGAAAACCCCACTTGAATAATAATAATAATAAATTAATAAATTAATCTAAATTGAGATATGAAAACCCCCCACTTGAATAATAATAATAATAATAAATTAATCTAAATTGAGATATGAAAACCCTACTTGAATAATATTAATTAATTAATTAATCTAAATTGAGATATGAAAACCCCACTTGAATAATAATAATAATAAATTAATAAATTAATCTAAATTGAGATATGAAAACCCCACTTGAATAATAATAATAATTAATTAATTAATCTAAATTGAGATATGAAAACCCCACTTGAATAATAATAATAATTAATTAATTAATTAATCTAAATTGAGATATGAAAACCCCCCACTTGAATAATAATAAATTAATTAATTAATGAATCTAAATTGAGATATGAAAACCCCACTTGAATAATAATAATAATTATTATTATTATTATTAATGAATCTAAATTGAGATATGAAAACCCCACTTGAATAATAATAATAATAATTGATTAATTAATCTAAATTGAGATATGAAAACCCCACTTGAATAATGATTATTATTATTATTAATGAATCTAAATTGAGATAAGAAAATCCCACCTGAATAATGATAATCATAATAATTAATGAATCTAAACTGAGATATGAAAACCCCACTTAATGATAATTATTATTATTAATAATGAATCTAAATTGAGATATAAAAACCCCACTTGAATGATAATAATTGTTATTAATAAATCTAAATTGAGATATAAAAACCCCACTTGAATAATCATAATAATAATTGTTATTAATGAATCTAAACTGAAATATGAAAACCCCACTTGAATAATGATGATAATAATAATTATTATTACTAATGAATCTAAATTGAGATATAAAAACCCCACTTGAATGATAATAATAGTTGTTATTAATGAATCTAAAGTGAGATCTGAAAACCCCACTTGAATAATGATAATAATAATAATTAATAAATCTAAATTGAGATATAAAAACCCCACTTGAATGATAATAATAGTTGTTATTAATGAATCTAAAGTGAGATATAAAAACCCCACTTGAATGATGATAATAATTGTTATTAATGAATCTAAATTGAGATATGAAAACCCCACTTGAATAATGATGATGATGATTATTAATAAAACTAAATTGAGATATGAAACCCCACTGGAATGATAATAATAATAATTATTATTCAAGTAATTAGTATTATCCATTATGATTTGATGGGCCTGATTGAAGCCATTGAAATCCACAAGCATGTGGACAATTTCAACAGAAAGGAAGAAACCATGAAAATGAACAAAATCCGGCTACCAGTATTAAAAAAACTCAAAAATTACAACAGCAAAACGACAGAGAGTAAACAATGAGGCACATCAAATCGCCTCCCAATAAAAGATTCCCCCAGGCACTCCCAAGCCATTAAATGCTAATCAAGGTGGTCAGCTGAAACATTCACACCTAGCTCCAGCAGACAAGAGTCCTTTGTCCCACCCTGGTCATTCCACAGATATATAAACCATTTTTCCTAGTTCCAACAGACCTCACTACCTCTGAGGATGCTTGCCATAGATGGAGGCGAAACGTCAGGAGAAAATGCCTCTAGACCATGGCCATATAGTCTGGAAAAACCGACAACAACCCAGAAGTTTTGGAAGTTTAACAAACTTTTCCCATGTTTTTGTGATAGAACTAATTAGGAAATGGCATGTATAACCCAGGACCAATATAATAAATCATATTACATAGTGTATTGAACTTTGTTTTGGATGTAGTAAATGAAAATAAAGTTGCCGTCAATGGAATCCAAAGAGAAATCAAAACCAAATGTAGATTCTGGAGAAGATGGGAAAACGAATCGGAAATCGACGGAGGACAAAAGTCCTAATGAAAATCCCCGAGAGGATGATTCCGCAAAGGAGAAATCGACGGATACGGAGCCCAAGGAAGACAAGGAAGGAGGCAACAATGGGGTAAGAGGAATTCCCCTTTAAGAGAATATATATATTTCCCCCTTTTAATTCTAAGGTTTGGAAGGTTTGAATTCATTCCAGACTTAGATCATTTACATGCAGAACATCAATATTAAATAATAATAATAATAATAATAATAATAATAATATGTTCTATTTGTGATTTTACGAAATCAGGATATATATCTCGTTTGCTGTATTTTCGTGTAGGTAAAGTAATAATAATAATAATAATAATAATAATATACCCAAAGCATATATCATGTATATTTTATAGTAATAATAACCAAAGCATAGCTCATTAGTAGTAGTAATAGTAGTAGTAGTAATGCTCAAAGCATAGATAATTTGTAATAAAAATTAATACCCAAAGCATAGATCAATTATATTAAATAATAATAATAATAATCATACGCAAAGCATAGATAATTAGTAATAAGAATTAGTACCCAAGGAATAGATCAATTACATTAAATCATCATCATCATACGCAAAGTATAGATAATTAGATAATTAGTAATAAGAATTAATACCCAAAGCGTAGATAATTAGTAATAAGAATTAATACCCAAGGCGTAGATCAATTACATTAAATAATAATCATAATAATAATCATATGCAAAGCATAGATAATTAGTAATAAGAATTAATACCCAAGGCATAGATCAGTTATATTAAATAATCATAATAATAATAATAATATGCAAAGCATAGATAATTAGTAATATGAATTAATACCCAAGGCATAGATCAATTATATTAAATAATAATCATCATCATCATACACAAAGCATAGATTATTAGTAATAAGAATTAATACCCAAGGCATAGATCAATTATCTTAATTAATAATAATCATACGCAAAGCATAGATAATTAGTAATAAGAATTAATACTCAAGGCATAGATCAATTACATTAAATAATAATAATCATCATCATCATCATACACAAAGCATAGATAATTAGTAATAAGAATGAATATCCAAGGCATAGATCAATTATATTAAATAATAATAATCATCATACCCAAAGCATAGATAATTAGTAATAAGAATGAATACCCAAGGCATAGATCAATTATATTAAATAATAATCATAATAATCATACGCAAAGCATAGATAATTAGTAATAAGAATTAATACCCAAGGCATAGATCAATTACATTAAATAATAATAATAATAATCATATGCAAAACATAGATAATTAGTAATAAGAATTAATACCCAAGGCATAGATCAATTACATTAAATAATAATAATAATAATAATCATACGCAAAGCATAGATAATTAGTAATAAGAATTAATACCCAAGGCATAGCTCAATTATATTAAATAATAATAATAATGTTCAACTTGTGATCTCGTGATATGAAATCAGCATATATATCTCGTTTGTTGTGTCATACTGTGTTTTTGTGTCAGTAAAATAATAATAATAATAATAATAATAATATACCCAAAGCATATATCATGTGTATTTTATAGTAATAATAAACAAAGAATAGCTAATGAGTAGTAGTAGTAGTAGTAGTAATACTCAAACATAGATAATTAGTAATAAGAATTAGTACCCAAGGCATAGATCAATTATATTAAATAACAATAATAATAATAATAATGTTCAACTTGTGATCTCGTGTTTTTGTGTCAGTAAAATAATAATAATAATAATAATAATACCCAAAGCCTAGATCAATTGTATTAAATAATAATACCCAAAGGCTAGATCATTATTAATTATAATAATTAATTAGTAATAATAACAAGAATATACCCAAAGGCTAGATCATTGGTATCAATAATAATAAAAATAATACCCAAAGGCTAGATAATTATTAATTATAATAATTAATTAGTAATAATAATAACAACAATATACGCAAAGCATAGATCATTGGTATCAATAATAATAATAATAATAATACCCAAAGCCTAGATCATTATTATTAAAAATAATTAATACCCAAAGCCTAGATCAATTGTATTAAATAATAATAATAATAATAATAATAAGCATATATCATTAGTAACAACAACAACAATATACCCAAACCATAGATCATTGGTATCAATAATAATAATAATAATACCCAAAGGCTAGATCATTATTAATTATAATAATTAATTAGTAATAATAATAATAACAACAACAACATACCCAAAGCATAGATCATTAGTATCAATAATAATAATAATAATACCCAAAGCCTAGATCATTATTATTAAAAAATAATTAATACCCAAAACCTATATCAGTTGTATTAAATAATAATAATAATAATGTTCAACTTGTGATCTCGTGTTTTTGTGTCAGTAAAATAATAATAATAATAATAATAATAATACTCAAAGCATAGATCATTAGTATTAAATAATATAATACCCAAAGCCTAGATCATTGGTATCAATAATAATAATAATAATAATACCCAAAGGCTAGATCATTATTAATTATAATAATTAATTAGTAATAATAATAACAAACAAGAATATACCCAAAGGCTAGATCATTGGTATCAATAATAATAACAACAATAATACTCAAAGCCTAGATCATTATTAATTATAATAATTAATTAGTAAGAATAATAATAGCAACAACATACCCAAAGCATAGATCATTGGTATCAATAATAATAATAATAATAATAATAATACCCAAAGCCTAGATCATTATTATTAATAATAATTAATACCCAAATCCTAGATCAATTGTATTAAATAATAATAATATCCAAAGCATATATTATTAATCATTTATATTAAACAAATATCTAAATATAAAGGTTTAATCTATAAAGGATATATATGATATAAAGTATATATTAAAATTAAATTAAATAGTTTGTCAAATATGTTGCCAAAAAAAGTATATATTAAAATTAAATAGTTTGCACAAGACTATTGTCAAATATATTGTCCAAAAAGATGGGCAACATCTGCCTTGCAAGCTGTGCCCTGGCCCTTTAAGTAGAGGCCATTTAAGGACACGAATGCGCATGCGGCCCAGGGATTTGGGAGAGGAAAAAAAATTAGAAGTGGGAGACACGCCTTCGCCTACGTCACGATCACATTCTACATAAGCCCCGCCCAAGCTACGCTGTTGCTTAGCAACGGAGAAAAGGCTTTCACTCCTCGGGAAGAAGAGGGGAGAAAGGGAAGAGAAAGGGGAGGAGCTTCTTCTTCCCTCAGCCCCGCCTTTGCTCCTGAGTTCTGGCGTTCTGATTGGCTAGCTGGTCCCCCCCTTGCTTCTCTCTCCAACAACCGACGCGCATCCAGACGCTTCCAGAATCGGCCGTGACGTCATGGCGGCGTACGTCACGGCGGCGCCTATAAAAGGGCCAGAGCTTCCGGGCTCTGTGCCAGTATCAGTTAGTTGTGTTTGGTGACGGGTCTTCTTCGACGGAGGAGTGAAGCCGGGTTTGGCCAGCAGGGGGCACCTCAGGTGGGATTTTCTCCTCCCAATGAGTGGCTTAGTTCTCAATACTGCCCAAAAATACATAATAATAATAAAGTAAAATAATAATAAAGTAAAATAATAACTTTAATAATGCAATAATGTTATTATATATTTTATTTTTTATTATTTAAATACAATAATATAATATAATAATAATATAATAATATTATATTATAATATAATAATATTAATAATATAATTGTATTACATATAATCTTATGAATAATATTCCATTTGAATATATATTATAATAATTGACATTATATTTAATCATTTAAATAATGTCAATTATTATAATATATATTCAAATAGAATATTGTATAAGTATGTATTATAATATAATTGTACATTCTATATTATATGTAATCTTACAAATAATATATGTAATCTTATGAATAATATTCTATTTGAATATATATTACAATAATTGATATTATTTAAATAATTAAATATATAACTATATATTAAATATAATTGTACATTCTATATTATATGTAATCTTACTAACATGTATTCTCTTTGAATATATATATCTTAATATAATATTCTATATTCTATAATATATTATATATATTATAATATATAATATAAGTATATATAATATAATATAAATGTACATTCTATATTACATGTAATATTACTAATATGTATTCTATTTGAATATATATTTTAATATTATATTCTATATTCTAATATATTATATATATTATAATATATAATATAAGTATATATTCTAATATAATTGTACATTCTATATTATGTGTAATATTACTAATATGTATTCTATTTGAATATAGATTTTAATATAATATTTTATATTATTTAAATAATATTTAAATATATTTATTATTTAGATAAATATATATTATGCTATAATTGTATATGCTATATTATTAATGATATTGTAGTATAGTGATGTAGTAAATACCAATCTTATGCTATGTTAATATAATATATGTACATATATTATATTGTAACACAGTATAATACTAATAATATTGCATGTAATATTATTTGTATTATACTGTATTACAATATAATATATGTACATTTATTATATGTAATATAATAGTACTATATTGTACTAATATTATACTAATAATGCAGTATAGTGTTAGTACAATATAGTAATATATAATACTGATATTGTGCTATGTTAATATAATATGTTGTCTGTACATATAATATTGATCATATTGTAATACAATATAATACTAATAATACGGTATTATATATTGTATATTACATGTAATATTACTAATAATATTACAGTATAGTGTTATATACTATATAGTATTATGTTAATATAATATATGTACATATATTATATTGTAATACAATATTATACTAATAATATTGCATGCAATATTACTAATAATGCAGTAGAGTGTTATAGTACAATATAGTAATATATAATACTAATATTGTGGTATGCTAATAATATAATATGTTGTCTCTGTATATAATATTGATCATTTTATAATACAATATAATAATGTTAATAATATGTTATAATTATATATTGCATGTAATATTGCTAATATTGCAGTAGAGTGTTATAGTACAATATAGTAATATATAATACTAATAATGTGCTATACTAGTAATATAATATATTGTATGTACATATATTGATCATATTGTAATACAATATAATACTAATAATAATACTAATAATAATATAATAATTATATATTACATGTAATATTGCTAATAATATTGCAGTAGAGTGTTATAGTAGAGTATAGTAATATATAATACTAATACTGTGCTATACTAATAATATAATATATTGTATGTACATATAACATTGATAATAATATTGTAATATACTTATACTAATATATTAAATGTAATTACTACTGATAATATATAATGATAGACTGTTTTATTATTGTATATTTGTATATTTTGAGTTGTAATGTTTTAGATTGTGAGGTGCGTAAAGTCTCCATAGGGAGAGCTAAAGCAGGATATAAATATGTGTTGTTGAAGGTTTTCATGTCCAGAATCATTGGGTTGCTGTGAGTGTTCCGGGCTGTCTGGACATGTTCCAGAAGCATTCTCTCCTGACGTTCCGTCCACATCTATGGCAGGCATCCTGAGAGGTTGTGAGGTCTGTTGAAAACTAAGCAAGTGGGGTTTATATACTTGTGGAATAATATCCAGAGAGGATGCTTCTGGAACATGGCCAGATAACCTGGAGAACTCACAGCAACCCAGTGATTGCCTTAGACAACACAAATCCGATGATGGATATATCATTAGATTGTCATTATATAATATTATTTATTTATAATGATGATAATATTATTATAATAATACAACATGTTATAGTAATATAAACAATATATTATTATATATTGTTTATATTACTATAACATAATATGTTGCATAATAATAATAATCATCAACTAGTTTCCTTGCCAGAAGGTCATGGGGGACCTTGTCGATTTCAGGAAGGACTCCGACAAGGTCCCCCATGACCTTCTGGCAAGGAAACTAGTCCAATGTGGGCGAGGCAAAACTACGGTGAGGTGGATCTGGAATTGGTTAAATGGATGAACCCAGAGGGTGATTCTCCCCAATGCTTCCTCTTCATCTTGGAAAGAAGTGACAAGTGGAGTGCCGCAGGGTTCCGTCCTGGGCCCGGTCCTGTTCAACATCTTTATTAATGACTTAGACGAAGTGCTAGAAGGCAGGATCATCAAGTTTGCAGACGACACCAAATTGGGAGGGATAGCCAATACTCCAGAGGACAGGAGCAGGATTCAAAACGATCTTGACAGATTAGAGAGATGATTGGCCAAAACTAACAAAATGAAGTTCAACAGTGACAAATGTAAGATACTCCACTTTGGCAGAAAAAATGAAATGCAAAGATACAGAATGGGTGACGCCTGGCTCGAGAGCAGTACGTGTGAAAAAGATCTCGGAGTCCTCGTGGACAACAAGTTAAACATGAGCCAACAATGTGATGTGGCGGCAAAAAAAGCCAATGGGATTTTGGCCTGCATCAAGAGGAGCATAGTGTCTAGATCTAAGGAAGTCATGCTACCCCTCTATTCCGCTTTGGTTAGACCACATCTGGAATATTATGTCCAATTCTGGGCACCACAATTCAAGAGAGATATTGACAAGCTGGAATGTGTCCAGAGGAGGGCGACTAAAATGATCAAGGGTCTGGAGAACAAGCCCTATGAGGAGCGGCTTAAGGAGCTGGGCATGTTTAGCCTGAAGAAGAGAAGGCTGAGAGGAGATATCATAGCCATGTATAAATATGTGAGAGGAAGCCACAGGGAGGAGGAGGGAGCAAGCTTGTTTTCTGCTTCCTTGGAGACTAGGACGCAATGGAACAATGGCTTCAAACTACAAGAGAGGAGATTCCATCTGAACATGAGGAAGAACTTCCTGACTGTGAGAGCCGTTCAGCAGTGTGGTGGAGGCTCCTTCTTTGGAAGCTTTTAAGCAGAGGCTGGATGGCCATTTGTCAGGGGTGATTTGAATGCAATATTCCTGCTTCTTGGCAGAATGGGGTTGGACTGGATGGCCCATGAGGTCTCTTCCAACTCTTTGATTCTATGATTCTATGATTCTATCATCATCATAGTATTATTATTATTATATGTTCAAAAGCAGCCCCAGACAGAGTGAGAGTTAATGGGAAGAATATCTCTTCTAGGAATCTTCTGGATTAAATGCATAATGTGAGACCCCTGAGCCTTCTGGTCCATCTCATTCAATATTGTTTACAATGAGAATGGTTTTGGACAGTCACAGAATAGTTGTCAGTTGATTTTCTGACTTTTTTGTGGTGAGCGTCGGCTTCAGTGTGTGGGCTTCATGTATGATTCAGAAGCTATAATAATAGATCCAGACGGATATACAACACGCTTAGCAGGTTAGTCCTGCTTCAGGCACATTGCAAGGGTGGAAGGCCTTCCTCCCATGATAATATTTCGCTGCTCCATGCGCTTCCCTCGCTTTCATCCCGTCATCCCTCCACATTTGCAGTTTTGACTGTTGCGGATTTGATTTCAATCTCTAGGTCCGCCATTACAGGGCTTCTCCGGCTTTTTTTCACCCGCGTGTCGCACTCCAGGCCAGGAAACACCTCTGTACTTAACCACCACACTCCAGTCCAAGTTGAGTCAGCAAGGCATTTATTAAAGATTATATAAAAAGCACTGAAGCCAAAACATAGTAGCAACTTCAAAGTCTATGTATTTTAATACAAGGTACATGTTGCAACCCAGAGCAGGAAACGAGACCCTAAGACAACAATCCACCACACGACTGTGGGAAAAACAATCCTTTTTTATTGATGAAAAATGGTTACAAAATAGAGGAAAATGCAAAGTCAAAAAGCCACAGTAAAAATCAGCAATCAGAAATGTCCATGAACTAGATCAAAAACCCAAAGCAACACTGTAAAATCCTGGAACCTGTTAGCAATTCACTAACCGTACTTGGAGCACTAGAAGCCTCTTGGGATGAAGGCCACGGGAAACGGGAGATCTGCCAAGGTAATGCCTCAGTCTAAAACGATGCCTGACCCGGCGAGAGGCACTTAAAGCCAAGGAATCTGTTTCGCGACACACCTCCAGGCTTTGAAGCCCTTGTTTCTTTTTCTTTCAATCTGGCTGACCTTCGCAAACTCTGTGATTCACCCCTGTTCTGCCAAATCTGTCCTCTTCTATCCTCATTAAGGATCCCAGGTGTTAGCTTCTCTGGAGAGCTAGAAGGGAGTGAAAGGTCACTGCTTGGCTCTGAAACATTCTCATGAGAATGTGTACTTTCACTTTCCAAGCCTGCAGGAGTTTCTTCTACACTGACCTCAGAATCAACATTTTCATTAGCATCAGGAAATACATTTTCAGTAGCATCAGGAAATACAATCAGAGAATCAGGTTCAGGTTCACACCCAGGCTGAACCCCAACAGTACAATTGTAATCCAAAATCCCAAAGCACGGGAATACAAGAAAACCAGGAACTACAAGGTAGCATAGAATCCAATACAAAAATCCAGAAACGATCCTTCAAACTTGGAAACATGAAACAGGAGCAAAGACATGGAACTAGAATTCCCTCGGAAAGCTTGACTACGGCTTAGCAAGAGCTGTTGCCTCAATTATCAACGTTGACTAGATTGACTAGAAAATCCCCCCGGCCTCTCTAATATACACATGAAATCATACCTTAGAATCATAGAATCAAAGAGTTGGAAGAGACCTCTTGGGCCATCCAGTCCAACCCCCTGCCAAGAAGCAGGAATATTGCATTCAAATCACCCCTGACAAATGGCCATCCAGCCTCTGCTTAAAAGCTTCCAAAGAAGGAGCCTCCACCACACTCCGGGGCAGAGAGTTCCACTGCTGAACGGCTCTCACAGTCAGGAAGTTCTTCCTAACCTTCTCCCATGACTTCCTGATATGTGTCTCTTCTCTAACAAGTGCTGTGACCTTTGGAGATTCTCTTGAGCAGCTCGAAGGTTACGAAAAAAGAGTCTCATATCAACCAGCTCAGTATCTTGTAACTCATTCCCTCCACCCGGGATTTCAGCCTCTGAATTCAACCTACCCCTGGACCTCTCTAATATACTCATGAAATCATACATCCTCCCATGACTTCCTTTCCTGATATGCGTCTCTTCTCTAACAAGTGCTGTGACCTTTGGAGATTCTGTTGAGCAGCTCAAAGTTTACGAAAAATGAGTCTCCTATCAACCAGGTCATTATCTTTCAACTCATTATTCCCTCTACCTGGGATTTCAGTCTCTGAACTCAAGTGCTGTTAACTTTTGGAGATTCTGTTGAGCAACTCGTAGTTTACGAAAACTGAGTCTCCTATCAACTAGGTCAATATCTTGTAACTCATTCCCTCCACCTGGGATTTCAGCCTCTGAATTCAACCTACCCCTGGACCTCTCTAATATACACACATGGAATCATACATCCTCCCATGACTTCCATTCCTGATATGGGTCTCTTATCTAACAAGCGCTGTAACTTTTGGAGATTCCGTTGAGCAGCTCGAAGTTTACGAAAATCGAGTCTCCTATCAACCAGGTTATTATCTTGCAACTCATTATTCCCTCCACCTGGGATTTCAGCCTCTGAATCCCCCGGCCTCTCTAATCTACACATGAAATCATATCTCCTCCCATGACTTCCTGATATGGGTCTCTTCTCTAACAAATCTGAGTCTCCTATCAACCAGCTCAATATATTGTAACTCATTATTTTCTCCACCTGGGATTTCAGCATCTGAATTCAAGTGCTGTTAACTTTTGGAGATTCTGTTGAGCAGCTCGAAGATTACAAAAACTGAGTCTCCTATCAATCAGGTCATTATCTTGCAACTCATTATTCCCTCCACCTAGGATTTCAGCCTCTGAATTCATGCCCCCCCCCCCCCCGGCCTCTCTAATATACACATGAAATCATACATCCTCCCATGACTTCCTGACATGAGTCTCTTCTCTAACAAGCACTGTGACCTTCGAAGATTCTGTTGAGGAGCTCAACGTTTACGAAAACTGTGTCTCCTATCAACCAGTTCAATATCTTACCTTCTCCCATGACTTCCTGATATGAGTCTCATCTCTAACAAGTGCTGTGACCTTCGGAGATTCTGTTGAGCAGCACGAAGTTTACAAAAACGGAGTCTTCTATCAACCAGCTCAATATCTTGTAACTCAATCCCTCCACCTGGGATTTCAGCCTCTGAACTGCCCCCATCCTGGGCCTCTCTAATATACACATGAAATCATACATCCTCCCATGACTTCCTTTCCTGATATGGGTGTCTTCTCTAACAAGCGCTGTGACCTTTGGAGATTCTGTTGAGCAGCTCAAAGTTTACGAAAACTGAGTCTCCTATCAACCAGCTCAATATCTTGTAACTCATTATTCTCTCCACCTGGGATTTCAGCCTCTGAACTCAAGTGCTGTTAACTTTTGGAATTCTGTTGAGCAGCTCGAAGTTTACGAAAACTGTGTCTCCTATCAACCAGCTCAATATCTTGCAACACAAGCAAAAAGTTGACAGATTGATTCAGGACAGTAGTTGTATCACTCAGAGAGAAATTTCAAGCATAACTGGCATTTCAATGGATCTGCACCAAACTTGGCACACTACCGATATGGCCAATATTAACTACTGGTGGGGTTGAGGGGGGGGGGTTGTTTTTGAGTTCTGGGAGTTGTCATTCATCAACACCAACAAGGATGAGGGCAGGCAGAGAGATCTTCAGCCTTCTCTGCCAAAAGGGTTCCTAAGACCATCAGAAATAGGTGTTATGTGATGGTCTTTGGCGACCCCTCTGAAACCCCCTTCCGACCCCCAGGTTGAGAAACACTGGTATAGTGCAATATAGTAATATATAACATTGATATAGTACTATGATAATGATATTATATATTGTATGAAAATATATATTGTAAGTCGATCTGAGTCCCCTTCGGGGTGAGAAGGGCGGCATATAAATGCCATAAATAAATAAATAAATAAATAAATAAATATTTGGGTCGACTTATATTTATTTTTTTTATTTAGGTTATTTCTACCCCGCCCTTCTCAGGCCCCGAAGGGGGGCTCGGGGCGGCTTCCAACTGGCATACGTTGATGCCTACAATTCACACAGTAAAATACATAGTAACAATAAATTATAACAGTTAAAACATTACATTAATACAATAAAAATACAATAAAATGGCCAGCCTGGTGGCCATCGTTTCGCCAAGTCCGTAATTAATAAATTCATTCCGTTTATCATAGTCCGTTTCCGAAGCTTTAGTCGTCATTGTCCATTGTCAGTCTGCCAGATTACCCAAAGGCCTGGTCCCATATTCATGTTTTTAATTTCCTCCTGAAAGAGAGGAGGGATGACCTACAAAACCCTATACGGTTCCGGCCCAGTGTATTTGTCCGAACGGATCTCCCTCTACATCCCATCTCGAAATTTAAGATCGTCTGGGGAGGCCCTGCTCTCGACCCCGCCACTATCACAAGTGAGGTTGGCGGGGACGAGGAGCAGGGCCTTCTCAGTGGTGGCCCCTCACCTGTGGAACTCACTCCTCGGGGAGATTAGAACAGCGACTTCCCTTTTGGCGTTCAGAAAAAAATTGAAGACCTGGATATGGAACCAAGCTTTTGGATATTCTGGCAGCTAAAGAAAGATCTGACGATAAACAAGGGCGAACGGAATGGAATGGATAAACGGACTCGGAACACTGAGCATGAGATTGTTTTGCTATTTTACTATGTATTAATGTTTTTAACTTGTTAATCGTTTAAATTGCTTTTATGTATTGTTTGTTTATTGATTTAAGCATCGACTTGTGCCTTCGTTTGTAAGCCGCCCTGAGTCCCCCCTCGGGGGTGAGAAGGGCGGGGTAGAAGTAATTGAAATAAATAAATAAATAAATAATGACGATGATCTAATTTCCCCGGGGAGTGAATTCCACAGGCGGGGGGCCACCACCGAGAACACCCTGTTCCTCGTCCCCACCAACGTCATTTGTGACAAGGGTGGGGCCAAGAGCAGGGCCCCTCCAGAAGATCTTAAATTCCTAGGTGGGATGTAGAAGGAGATACGTTTGGACAGGTACGCTGGGCCGGAGCCGTATAGGGTTTTATAGCTCAAAACTCGAGTACACGGTAAACTAGGCGTCCCCTTGAGCAAAATGTTGGTTTTCCACTTTCATGGAGATCCTAACCCCAGTAAATCTGGAGGTCTGACTCTTTGCATCTGGGTCAGTTTGGCCAGAGATTTCTAGGACGGTTGCAGCAGTCGGGTGTGGAAGAAATCTACGAGTACGTCCACTGACTTTGTTTTGATTCTTTCAGGCCACCATGGTGAAGGAGACGGGCTACTACGACACTTTAGGGGTGAAGCCCAATGCCACTTCAGATGAGATCAAGCGGGCCTACCGCAAACTGGCCCTGAAGTACCACCCGGACAAGAATCCCAGCGAAGGAGAGCGGGTACGGGCTGCGGATGGGGGGGAGGCGGGGGAGGCGGTATAGTGCTCATACAGGATGGGTCAGGGTGGGACCCAAGCTAAGGCCGAGCAGTTTTGTATTCCACGAGTACAGTACATCGTGGAATACAGGTAGTCCCCAAACAATAACTCTTCCATACACACACGCACATATACATACAACAATGTAACAACAACAACAACAATAACTTTTACCATGTCAGGCACATATACATACACATAGATACAATATATTATATTATTAGCATAGTACAATATCAGTATTAAATATTACTATATTGTATTATACCATTATATTGTAATATTACATGTAATTTAAATATATAATTATAATATCATATCATTATTAATAGTATTATATTGGCACAAATACCCCATACGCCCAAATTTGAATACTGGTGGGGTTGGGGGAGGGATTGGTTTTGCCATTTGGGAGTTGTTGCTGGGATTTATAGATCACCTGCAATCAAAGAGCATTCTGAACTCCACCAGCAATGGAACTGAACCAAACTTGGCACACAGAACTCCCAACTGAAAATACTGGAAGGGTTTGGTGGGCATTGACGTTGAGTTTGGGAGTTGTAGTTCACCTACATCCAGGGAGCACTGTGGACTCAAACAATGATGGATCTGGACCAAACTTGGCCCGGATACTCAGTATGCCCAAATGTGAATGCCGGTGTAGTTTGTGGAAAATAGACCTTTGTAGTTGCTGGGATTTATAGTTCACCTACAATCAAAGAACATCCTGAACTCCACCCACAATGGAATTGAACCAATCTTGCCACACAGAACTCCCATGACCAACAGAAAATACTAGAAGGGTTTGGTGGGCATTGACCTTGAGTTTGGGAGTTGTAGTTCACCTACATCCAGAGAGCACTCTGGACTCAAACAATGTTAGATCCGGACCAAATTTGGCACAAATACTCAATATGGCCAAATGTGAATACTGGTGGAATTTGGGGAAAATAAACCTTGACATTTTGGAGTTGTAGTTGCTGGGAATTATAGTTCCTCTCCAGTCAAAGAGCATTCTGAACCCACCAACGATATTATTGGG
This sequence comes from Anolis sagrei, assembly GCF_037176765.1. Lineage (NCBI taxonomy): Eukaryota > Metazoa > Chordata > Lepidosauria > Squamata > Anolidae > Anolis > Anolis sagrei. Next base: position 8,368,415 of record NC_090029.1, read on the forward strand.
CCAAACTTCCCACACAGAACCCTCATGCCTTTAAGGGACCCGTTGCCATGAGCCTCCCTCCAGCTTTGCACGCTGGGGGAGATGGTGGCAGCGTACGAATAAAGTTTATTATTATTTATTATTTATTATTAAGCCGCTCTGAGTCCCCTTTGGGGGAGATGGTGGCAGGGTACAAATAAAGTTTATTATTATTTATTATTAAGCCGCTCTGAGTCCCCTTTGGGGGAGATGGTGGCAGCGTACGAATAAAGTTTATTATTTATTATTATTTATTATTAAGCTGCCCCGAGTCGCTGTTGGGGGAGATGGTGGCAGGGTACAAATAAAGTTTATTATATACTATTATTATTATTAAGCCGCCCCGAGTCCCCGTTGGAGGAGATGGTGGCAGGGTACAAATAAAGTTTATTATTATTTATTATTTATTATTTAGCCGCCCTGAGTCCCCTTTGGGGGAGATGGTGGTGGGGTACAAATAAAGTTTATTATTTATTATTATTTATTATTAAGCCGCCCAGAGTCCCCGTTGGGGGAGATGGTGGTAGGATGCAAATAAAGTTTATTATTTATTATTATTTATTATTAAGCTGCTCTGAGTCCCCTTTGGGGAGATGGTGGCAGGGTACAAATAAAGTTTATTATTATTTATTATTAAGCCGCCCCGATTCCCCGTTGGGGGAGATGGTGGTGGGGTACAAATAAAGTTTATTATTTATTATTACTTATTATTAAGCTGCCCCGAGTCCCTGTTGGGGGAGATGGTGGCAGCGTACAAATAACGTTTATTATTTATTATTATTTATTAATTAGCCGCCCCGAGTCCCCATTGGGGGAGATGGAGGCAGGGTATGAATAAAGTTCATTATTTTTTATTATTTATTATTAAGCCTCTCTGAGTCCCCGTTGGGGGAGATGGTGGCAGCGTACAAATAAAGTTCATTATTTATTATTATTTATTATTAAGCCGCCCTGAGTCCCTGTTGGGGGAGATGGTGTTGGGGTATTTATTTATTTATTTATTTAAAAGTTTTCTATACCGACCTTCTCACCTCTCTTGAGGGACTCAGACTGGTTTCCAACCATAATATCACATACAATCAATAAAACATCATAATACATATTACAGTAAAACATTAAAACAGCAATTACAATCAATAACTATAATGGTCAGTCGTCATACTAAAATCGTTGCTCATCATCCTCCATCCATATCTCAGGGTGTTGGCTCACTCGTCTCCATAACCAAGTCTTCACTTGTTTCCTAAATGTCAGGATAGACGGGGCGGTTCTGATCTCCAGTGGGAGAGAGTTCCAGAGTCGAGGGGCCACCACTGAGAAGGCCCTGTCCCTCGTCCCCACCAGACGCGCTTGCGAGGCTGGTGGGACCGAGAGCAGGGCCTCTCCAGACGATCCAGGGTATAAATAAAGTTTTTTATTATTATTACTTATGATATTAGCAATGTATTCCTAATTTTTAAGTTTTGGAAGCTTCCTTTCTCGCTTATGAGTCAGTTATTCAGAGGGTCTCTTTCTCTTATTAGTTTAAGCTCATATCACAGGCTTACGAAGTCCTCTCTGACTCGAAGAAAAGGGACCTCTATGACCAGGGTGGGGAGCAAGCGATCAAAGAAGGAGGCTTAAGTGGCGGCAATTTCTCTTCACCCATGGACATCTTTGACATGTTCTTTGGTGGTGGAGGCCGAATGAATAGAGAGAGACGAGGTAGGCCTTCGTGTGTGTGCGTGTGCAGTGTATGCTTGCTTACTTAGTTGTATCAATTCTTTTTTAAAAAAATATTTTTATTAAGAATATATAGGGGAGGGAGCCAAGGGTGGGGAGTGCAAAGGAAGAAAAGTACTGTATATGCTCGAGTATAAGCCTAGTTTTTCAGTCCTTTTTTTAGGCTGAAAAAGTCTCCCTCGACTTATACTCGAGTCAAGGTTTTTTATTATTTTACTCTATTATTATTATTATTATTATTATTATTATTATTATTATTATTATTACATTAATCATTTTACTCTATTATTATTATTACAGTTATTATTTTATTCTTTATTATTGTGATTATTACATTTATTATTTTACTCTATTATTATTATTATTATTATTATTATTACATCATTTTACTCTATTTTTTACTCTGTTTTACTCTATTATTATTAATACATTATTTTACTCTAGTTTTTCAGTCCTTTTTTTAGGCTGAAAAAGTCTCCCTCGACTTATACTCGAGTCAAGGTTTTTTATTATTTTACTCTATTATTATTATTATTATTATTATTATTATTACATTAATCATTTTACTCTATTATTATTATTACAGTTATTATTTTATTCTTTATTATTGTGATTATTACATTTATTATTTTACTCTATTATTATTATTATTATTATTATTATTACATCATTTTACTCTATTTTTTACTCTGTTTTACTCTATTATTATTAATACATTATTTTACTCTAGTTTTTCAGTCCTTTTTTTAGGCTGAAAAAGTCTCCCTCGACCTATACTCGAGTCAAGGTTTTTTTATTATTTTACTCTATTATTATTATTATTATTATTATTACAATTATTATTTTATTCTTTATTATTGTGATTACTACATTTATTATTTTACTCTATTATTATTATTATTACATTAATCATTTTACTCTATTATTATTATTACAGTTATTATTTTATTCTTTATTATTGTGATTATTACATTTATTATTTTACTCTATTATTATTATTATTATTATTACATCATTTTACTCTAGTTTTTACTCTATTTTACTCTATTATTATTATTATTATTATTATATCATTTTACTCTATTTTTTTCAGTCCTTTTTTTAGGCTGAAAAAGTCTCCTTCGGCTTATACTCAAGTCAAGGTTTTTTATTATTTTACTCTATTATTATTATTATTACATTAATCGTTTTACTCTATTATTATTATTAGTTATTATTTTATTCTTTATTATTGTTATTATTACATTTATTATTTTACTCTATTACTATTATTATTACAGTTATTTTATTCTTTATTACTGTTATTACTACATTTATTATTTTATTCTATTATTATTGGAAGGCTACGTAAACACATTTACACTGAAGAAGGTTAGAATAATGCTTTAATCAGAGGACAGTCTTATCTTATTTATTCAAAAACATTTAACCTACCGATGCCTTAATTAAGGCAATTTTATTGGTATCTATTTTTATTTTGGAATATACTAGTAGCTGCTGCATTTCCCACCTTCGGCTTATACTCGAGTCAATACGTTTTTTTCCCCAGTTTTTTCTTGTAAAATGAGGTGCCTCGGCTTATATTCGGGTCGGCTTATACTCGAGTATGTATGGTATTTTTTTTCTTATACAAGTAAAGTGGGAGAACAATGAAATACTACAAAAGTAGGAAAACCTATATTTAGGAAGAAAAATGAAAGAGAAAAAAAAATTAAAAAAAATTGGTGACTTCCATCTCGTCCTTTGCCTCTTTACTTTTGTTTTTACCTACATAATTAATCTAGGCATATGCAAATCCATGCTTCTAAATGGTTCTAAAGTACTTACAATTGATAATATTATAATCTATATAAAAACGTAATGTTCGTTTGTGGGATTAACAGAACTCAAAAACCACTGGATGAATTGACACCAAATTTGGACACAAGACACCTAACAGCCCAATGTATGTTCTTCACTCAAAAAATTGATTTTGTCATTTGGGAGTTGTAGTTGTTGGGATTTATAGTTCACCTACAATCAAAGGGCATTCTGAACTCCACCAACGATGGAATTGAACCAAACTTGGCACACAGAACTCCCATGACCAACAGAAAATACTGGAAGGGTTTGGTGGGCAGTGTCCTTTGTGTTAGAGTTGTAGTTCACCTACATCTAGAGAGCACTGTGGACTCAAACAATGATGGATCTGGACCAAACTCTGCATGAATGCTCAATCTGCCCAAATGTGAACACAGGTGGAGTTTGGGGAAAATAGAATCTTGACATTTGGGAGTTGTAGTTGATGGGATTTGTAGTTCACTTACAATCATAGAGCATTTTGAACCTCACCAGCGATAGAATTGGGCCAAACCTCCCACACAGAACCCTCATGACCACCAATGCGTGGTAGGGGACGGCTAGTAATGCAATACAATATAATACTACTACCAATAACATGATATTGTAATTATAAATTTTATATTAAATTTAATATTACTAAAAATATTACAGTATAATGTTATAGTACAATGTAATATATAATATTAATATTGTGCTATGGTAATAAAATAATATATTGTATTTACTTGTTACTTGTAAGCCGCTCTGACTCCCCTTTGGGGTGAGAAGGGCGGCATATAAATGTCGTAAATAAATAAATACAAAATTAAAATTCTGGTGGTGAAAACTAGGGGGCGCTGGTACTTTGCTTTTGCAGTGTTACTAAAGTTCTGGTGATGAAAATTTCAGAACTCTTAACAAAACTTTCAAAATTTCATTATTACTGTATATACTCTATTTTTTCAGCCCCCTTTTTAGGCTGAAAAAGCTCCCTTCGGCTTATATTGGAGTCAAGGCTATTTATTATTTTTCTCTGTTATTAGCATTATTATGGGGCAATCAGCAAAACAAAAAATTACAACAGCAAAACAACAGAGAGGAAACAACCAGGGACATCTAATCACCTCTCAACAAAAGATTGCCCCAGGCACTAACAAGCCACACCAAACAACAGCCAGGCCATCAAATGCTAATCAGTTGAAACATTCACACCTAGCTCCAGCAGACAACAGTCCTTTGTCCCACCCTGGTCATTCCACAGATATATAAACCCTTTTTCTAGTTCCAACAGACCTCACAACCTCTGAGGATGCTTGCCATAGATGCAGGCGAAACGTCAGGGGAGAATGCCTCTAGAATAGTGATGGGCAACCTTTTGAGCGTGGTGTGTCAAAATTCGCCAAAAAACTGAGCATAATTCAGGTGGTGTGTCACTTCAAGAAAAAAACCATAATTTCGCAATATTTAGTTTAAATAACCAAAAATATATAATTGTAATTCCCACTTTCTCTCTTATCATGTTGTTCTACCTCTCTTTATGTAGATAATATCCTTTTTGGAGTGTTTAATAAAAATATAATTTTAAAAACCCAACAAAATATTATTTATTTTTAATTTAATTTAAATGTATTTCTAGCATTTAATATGCTATTTAATGTATTTCTAATAATAATAATAATAATAATGCAATAACAGTAAAGTAACATTGCAAAATAATATTTTGATATTTTTATTTATATATATATATATATATATATATATTAAGGCATATATTAAAAATATTTAAAATGCATTAAATTAAATGTCAAATTAAAATTCAATTTACCATTTCATTTAAGGCATTCTGAAACATTTGAGTAATATAGCAAAGTATTATTTATCATTTAATTTAATTTAAATATGTAACTCCTTAATATTTAGGAAACAATGCAAAATAATATCCGTTTCCTTAATAATTAAATAAATCAATATTATTTTGCAATGTTACCTAAATATTAATAATAATTAAATATTTTTAAATTTGACATTTAATTTAATGCACTTTAATATTTGAATAATATCGCAAAGTAATAGTATTTATAATTCAGTTTAAATATGAAACTCCTTAATATTTAGGTAACATTGCAAAATAATAATTTCTTTCCTGTTTATTTTTTTTAAGTGGCATAAAATAAATAAACAAATAATATCTGGCGGGCACGTGTCAGTAGAAATGGCTACGCGTGTCAGTACTGTCATAGGTGTCATAGGTTCGCCATCACGGCTCTAGAACATGGCCGTATAGTCTGAAAAAAACGACAACAACCCAGTGAGTCTGGCCATGAAAGCCTTCGCCAAAAGGAAGAAATACTGTTTACCCACAAGCATAAAGAAATTACATATATTAGAAACCAACACTATTTTCCAGATCACCAGACTGGGCCACAGCAAAGTGTGGCAGGGGACGGCTAGTATACATATATAGCATCCCTACTTCGTGGATTTTCACTTTTCGCGGGTGGTCCTGGAACGTAACACTCACGATAAGTGAGGGAACACTGTTTACAATCAGAGACCTGGGTTTGTGCCCATAGAAGTCTTTACTTGGGGGAGTTGTTTGGTTCTTCCTGGTTTGAGTGAATGGGGAGTGTATCTGGAGCACAGATATTCCTTAGGAAGCTAAGCCTAGGCTCGTGGAATTCTGCACAGATTGTCGCGACCTGCCAGAGGCATTAATACATGCAAATACATTAATTTCCATTCCAGCTAACTTTAGGGAATGCTGGGAAAAGGATACATTAATATTCTAGAAACAGACACACACAAATGCATATTATTCCAAATTGGAGAGCGGCTTATTAGGTTGGCAAGAGGGAAGACCGGGGGAAAAAAGCCACGATCTTATTTGGATGTTCCTATTCTCTTAAGGGAAGAACGTTGTCCATCAGCTGAGCATATCCCTTGAAGACTTGTACAACGGAGCTACGAGGAAGCTGGCCCTTCAGAAGAATGTAATTTGCGACAAGTGCAAAGGTAAACAACTCTTTGAGATTTGAGTTGGTGTTGCGTCCCATGTTTCCATCAACAAGGAAATTAATTCATTGAGATGAGATGTTATGTTTCAAAATGAGTTTCCATCTGATTCGTATCTTCTGGGAACCGCAAAAATATACAGGAAACAACACTTTCAAGTCAGGAACATAATTTCTTTTCCAAATGTTGTAACATAGTGCAATCTGTTTATGGGGCAATATCAGTCCCTATGGAAGAGAGCTAACGTGATAATGGAAGTTCTAGATCAGTGGTTCTCAGATGTTTTTGGCCTACAATTCCCAGAAATCATAACAGCTGGTAAACTGGCTGGGATTTTTGTAGGCCAAAAACATCTGGGGACCCCAGGTTGAGAAGCACTGTTCTAGAGGAACTTCAGAGTTCTAGGTTCCCTAATGAAATGTGCAACTAATTGGGTGACATTGGGCCTATGTGCAAATGTCTTTGGACGTTCATAGGAAGGAGACATGAACACCATGTTGAGCTCAAAATCAAGACCATGAATAGGATTCATGTCTTGATAGATAGACAGGAAGGAAGGAAGGTAGATAGGAAGAGATAGATAGATAGATAGAGGACAGTAGATGATAGATAGATGGGTAGATAGATAGATAATAGAAAATCGATAAAAGGTAGATAAATAGACGATAGATAATAGAGGTGGATGATAGGTAGTTAGAAGACAGACAGATAGACAGTAGATAGAAAGATAAATAGATAAGTAGTAGAAGATGATTGATAGGTAGGTAGATAGATAATAGAAAATCAATAAAAGGTAGATAAATAGACAATAGATGGTAGATAGATAGGTAGTTAGAAGATAGATAGATAGGTAGATGGTAGATTGATAGACAGTAGATAGAAAGATAGAGAAATAGATTAGTAGAAGATAGATAGATAGATACATGGATGGATGGATGGATAGGATAGGATAGATAGAAAGATGGATGGATGGAGAGATAGATAAGAAGATAGAGGTAATTTTGTCAGCGCCAATTGTTTTTAATTGCAGGCCAAGGTCTTTAGGCACTGCACCCAGTGTGCCGATCACCACTGGGACCCCCTTGCAGCATCTGAGCTTGCTAATTATGATAGTACTACTACTATAACTATTACTACTACTAACAATAATAATAATAATTATTATTATTATTATTATTATTATGGAGCACAATACTCCTGACCTTTGGCTTGTGGCAAAGTCTTTGCAGTTCGATCTTTAAATCCTTGTATTGTGTCAGCTTTTCCAGTTGCTTGTCAATTTTGTTGTCACCTGGGATTGCAACATCGACGATCAATGTTTCTCCCCCCCCCCCCCCGCGATTTTGAGGTCAGGAGTATTTTGCTCCATTATTATTAATAATATTGTTAGTAGTAGTAGTATCATGATTATCAAGCTCAGATGCTTCACTTCACTTCACTTTATTTCTTAATTAGTCGCTCTGGATGTTAAGAATTGTGGGAGTTGAAGTCCAAAATTTATTATTATATATTATTTATTTATTTTTACTATATTTGTGTACCGCCCTTCTCAGCCTTTCAGGTGACTTAGGGCAGTTTACAGAGGCAACAATTTGATGCTCAAGAACATCATAAAATATTTAAAACACTAAACATGATATAAAACCATAACAAGAGTAATAAGAACATAATCATTTATGTCTCCTAATTAAAAACATGCCCAATCTTGCATGAAACATGTCCAGTCCAAAAATTCCTGATATTTTACACTGCCCTATCTCCCATAGTTTTGAAATTTTAATCTTTGAACTGGCGCTGCTTATTGTGTTCATTTTTAGTGGTTTAATGTTTTGATTTTATATTGTTGTGCTGTATATTTACATTTTGTATTTTATGTTATTTTATTTTCTGATTTTCTGTTGTGTTTTTGTGTTATATTGTGTTTCTGTATTGACGGGCATGGCCTCATTTAAGCCGTCCCGAGTCCCCTTTGGGGAGACTGTGGCGGGGTATAACTAAAGATGATGATGATGATTATTATTATTATCTCGTCGGTCGTTCCGTATTCCTATGTCTTTTACCCTGCATTTTCAAACACTTGCTCAAACAACCAAGTCTTAACTTTTTTCCAAAATGTCAAAGTGGGAGGGGGCCAATCTCATGTCCCTAGGAAGAGGGGCCACCACTGAGAAGGCCCTGCCTCTCATCCCCGCCAAATGTATTTGTGATGCAGACGGGATCGAGAGCAGGGCCTCCCCGGACGATTTTAAAGTCGTAGCAAGTTCATAAGGGGAGATGCGTTCAGACAGGTAAGTTGGGCCAGAACCGTTTAGGGCTTTATAGGCTAAAGCCAGCACTTTGAATTGTGCCCGGTAGCAGACTGGCAGCCAGTGTAGCTGGCAAAACAGAGGAATTGTATGCTCCCTGAACGTCGCTCCTGTTCGTAATCTGGCTGGACCATTTGAAGCTTCTGGACAGTCTTCAAAGGCAACCCCACGTAGAGTGTGTTGTGGTAGTCTATACCTGTATAGACTACCTGGAGGGGGGGAGGGGGGGGCAAAGTTGGACCCCTGCCTGGCAGGAGCATATGCTGTATTCCTGGGACGGGTTGCTGTGGCTTGGTGTGCTGCCACCGCCAGCAAAGGGCATTCATCAGCATACCTATGTTCCCCCCTCCCCAGGTTACGGCGGGAAGAAAGGCGCCGTGGAGAAGTGCCCCACCTGCAAAGGGAGAGGCGTGCAGGTGATTGTGCAGCAGATTGGGCCCGGCATGATGCAGCAGATCCAGACGGTCTGCCCGGATTGCAAAGGCCAAGGCGAGAGGATCAACCCGAAGGACCGGTGCATCGTCTGCAACGGCAACAAGGTGGTGAGAGAGAAAAAGATCATCGAAATCCACATTGACAAAGGTAAGAAGCCGAACCGTCTCTGTGCCCATCCCTGCCTACTTTTCATGGGAATGTTTCATTTGCAGCTCTGTAACGGTCATTTGTCCACGTTCCTGCATGATCAAAGGCTTGAGAAAACCCCAGGGCTTGATGAAATAGTTTCCAATTCATAAAAGTCCTTGAAAACCATTGACACATTGCACATTTTCTATTTAAGACTAGCTGTCCCCTGCCAGGCGTTGCTGTGGCCCAGTCTGGTGATCTGGAAAATAAAGTAATGAGAAAGTGTTGGTTTCTAATCTATGTAATTCCTTTCTGCTTGTGAGTAAACAGTATTTCTTGCTGTTTCTTTGTCAGTGTTGATGTGGAGAGTGTGTGGTTTGCCTCCTCTGCAACATATCAGTCCTTCTTTAAGGGTCTCTTTCAAATCTGTGATACTATATCTCTGTGTGTGAGAGAGAATAATATCTATCTATGTTTATGACTGGATGGCTCTTTGTCAGGAGGGCTCTGATTACATTTTCTTGTCCTGGTGAAGAGAGTTGGACTGGATAGCCTTAAGTATTTTCTGTTGGTCATGAGGGTTCTGTGTGGGAAGTTTGCCCCATTTCTGTCATTTTTGGGGTTCAGAATGCTCTTTAATTGTAGTGAACTATAAATCCCAGTAACTACAAATCCTAAATGTCAAGGTCTATTTCCTCCAAACTCCATCTGTGTTCATATTTAGGCATAAGGAATTTTTGTGTCAAGTTTGGTCCAGATCCATCATTGTTTGAGTCCACAGTGCTTTCTGGATGTAGGTGAACTACAACTCCCAAACTCAAGGTCAATGCCCACCAAACCATTCCAGTGTGTTCTGTTGGTCATGGAAGTCCTCTATGCCATGTTTGGTTGAATTCCATCATTGGTGGAGTTCAGAATGCTCTTTGATTGTAGGTGAACTATAAATCCTAGCAACTACAACTCCCAAATGTCAAGGTCTATTTCCCTTAAACTCCATCTGTGTTCATATTTGGGCATATGGAATATTTGTGTCAAGTTTGGTCCAGATCCATCATTGTTTGAGTCCACAGTGCTCTCTGGATGTGGGTGAACTATAATTCCCAAAGTCAAGGTCAATGTCCACCAAACCCTTCCAGTTTTTTCTGTTGGTCATGGGAGCCCTGTGTGCTAAGTCGGGCCAATTCCATCATTGGTGGAGTTCAGAATACTCTTTGATCGTAGGTAAACTATAAATCCCAGCAATGACAATTCCCAAATGATACAATCATTTTTTTTTTTAGTGGAGGACATAAATTTGACTGTTAGGTGTCTTGTGTCCAAATTTGGTGTCAATTCCCCCAGTGGTTTTCGAGTTCTGATGGTAGCACTGTGTTCTGTGCTGGATGGGGTCTGTGCTGGTCGAGTTCTGTGCTGGATGGGGTCGCACTCCCCTTGAAGGCGCAGGTTCGCAGCTTGGGTGTGACCCTGGACTCATTGTTGAGCCTGGATCCCCAGGTGTCAGCGGTGACCAGGGGAGCATTTGCACAGCTAAGGCTTGTGCGCCAGCTGCGCCCGTATCTCGGGAAGTCTGACTTGGCCACGGTGGTACACGCTCTGGTCACATCCCGCCTTGACTACTGCAACGCTCTCTACGTGGGGCTGCCCTTGAAGACGGCCCGAAAGCTTCAGCTGGTTCAGCGCGCGGCAGCCATGTTACTAACTGGAGCGGGTGGCAGGGAGCACACAACGCCCTTGTTGTCCCAGCTCCATTGGCTGCCGATTTGCTACCGGACCCAATTTAAGGTGCTGGTTTTGGCCTACAAAGCCCTAAACGGTTCCGGCCCAAAATACCTTTCGGACCGCATCTTGGCCTACGAGCCCACGAGGACCTTGAGATCGTCTGGGGAGGCCCTTCTCTCGATCCCGCCTGCCTCACAGGCACGTCTGGCGGGGACGAGGGAGAGGGCCGGCTGTGGAACACTCTCCCTGCACACATCAGACAGGCGCCCTCCCTCATGTCCTTCCGAAAAAGCCTCAAGACATGGCTGTTCGAGAAGGCATTTAATTAAGTGCTATAACAATGTGGTAAAGATGACTGGAATGGAACAAGGAATATGAGATTGGCTACGATTCCACTATGAGACGAAGCGGATTTTTAGTGTAGTTTTGCAATTGTTGTGTAGTTTATAGGTTGTTGTAATTGCCTCTTTGTAAATTGTCTTGTATATGTGTGTACACCGCCATGAGTCGCCCTAAAGGGCTGAGAATGGCGGTTAATAAATGCATCAAATAAATAAATAAATAAATAGCACGAACTAACATTACATTTTTATTTATGTAGAAGCTGTGATGGGCAGCTTCTTAAATGGAAAATGTGCAATGTGTCAATGGTTTTCAAGGTATTCCTAGCATGCACATCCGATCCTCACTGTGATGGCACGCTAGGGTAGAAGGAAAACTATATGTCTGGCTATTCCCGGTGGCTATCGGTATATCCTCTGATGTACTTCAGTTCTTTAAAAATAGAGACTCTTGAGACAGGATTAAAGTTAACCAAATAAGTTTCCTGGAAACAAAAGGCAAAAGTAGCTTCAGTCAGAGTTCTTGAAAGGCGAATCAAAATATTACAAAGACGAAGTTTGTTGATTGAATTTGGTCATGGTGGTCCAGGCTCTTGTTACATCAGGAATAGACTACTGCAACGTGCTCTATGTGGGGTTGCCTTTGAAGACTGTTCGGAAGCTCCAAATGGGCCATAGTGAAGAGAGAGGGGGCCAGGGGACAGTTCCATCTTGTCTCCTGTGCTATGGTAATAATATAATATGTTGTTGTTCATTCGTTCAGTCGTCTCCGACTCTTCGTGACCTCATGGACCAGCCCACGCCAGAGCTCCCTGTCGGCCGTTACGGCCCCCAGCTCCCTCAAGGTCAGTCCACTTCAAGGATGCCATCCATCCATCTTGCCCTTGGTCGGCCCCTCTTCCTTTTGCCTTCCACTTTCCCAAGCATCATTGTCTTCTCTAGGCTTTCCTGTCTCCTCATGATGTGGCCAAAGGACTTCAACTTTGTCTCTAGTATCCTTCCCTCCAGTGAGCAGCCGGGCTTTATTTCCTGGAGGATGGACTGGTTGGATCTTCTCGCAGTCCAAGGCACTCTCAGAACTTTCCTCCAACACCACAGCTCAAAAGCATCAATCTTCCTTCGCTCAGCCTTCCCTAAGGTCCAGCTCTCACACCCGTAGGTGACTACAGGGAAGACCATGGCTTTGACTAGGCGGATCTTTGTTGCCAGTCTGATGTCTCTGCTCTTTACGATTTTATCAAGACTGGACATTGCTCTCCTCCAAAGAAGGAAGCGTCTTCTGATTTCCTGGCCACAGTCTGCATCTGCAGTAATCTTTGCACCTAGAAATACAAAGTCTGTCACGGCCTCCACGGTTTCTCCCTCTATTTTCCAGTTGTCAATCATTCTTGTTGCCATAATCTTGGTTTTTTTGACGTTTAGCTGCAACCCGGCTTTTGCGCTTTCTTCTTTCACCTTGATTAGAAGGCTCCTCAGCTCCTCCTCGCTTTCGGCCATCAGAGTGGTGTCATCTGCATATCTGAGGTTGTTAATGTTTCTTCCAGCAATTTTCACCCCAGCTTTGCATTCATCCAGCCCCGCACATCGCATGATGTGTTCTGCATACAAGTTAAAGAGGTTGGGTGAGAGTATGCAGCCTTGCCGTACGCCTTTCCCAATCTTGAACCAGTCTGTTGTTCCGTGGTCAGTTCTGACCGTTGCTACTTGGTCCTTGTACAGATTCCTCAGGAGAGAGACTAGGTGGCTTGGGATGCCCATCCCACCAAGAACTTGCCATAATTTATTATGATCCACACAGTCAAAGGCTTTAGAAGAGTCAATGAAGCAGAAGTAGATGTTTTTCTGAAACTCCCTGCCTTTCTCCATTCTCCAGCATCCGGATATTGGCAATCTGGTCTCTCATTCCTCTGCCTTTTCTAAACCCAGCTTGAACATCTGGCAACTCTTGCTCCATGTATTGCTGGAGTCTTCCTTGCAGGATCTTTAGCATTACCTTACTGGCATGAGAAATAATATTATAATGTAATGCAATATAATACTGATACTAATAATACGATATTATAATTATATATTACATATTTAAATTACATGTAATATTACTAATAATATACAATATAATGGTAAAGTAACAGTTGTGTTGTTAAAGTGCGAAGTATGGAACCCTGCACAGACACTCAGTCAATGCGACTTAAGCAACATGCAGTCATTGAATTCCTGACAGCAGAAGGTGTCACCTCAACATCTTTAAACTTACTCGCCCAACGACGCACAGTACTCACATCAACACAATCACCATAAACAGCTTGCATTCTCTGATTAATCTCCTTTGGGGTGACACCTTCTGCCGTCAAGAATTCAATGGCTGCACGTTGCTTAAGTTGCTTTGACTGACCGTCTGTGCAGGGTTCTATACTTTGCACTTTAACAACCGTTCAATGCTAAGGCTTCCTGCCAAAATGGAACTGTAGAGGAGAGTCTACTGAACAAGCCAGTACCTGCCGCATACCAGTACTGCTATCTGTTGAGGAGGTACGAATGTGGAGGCATTACTTTGCACTTTAACAACACAATCGTTCAATGCTAAGGCTTCCTGCCAAAATGGAACTGTAGAGGAGAGTCTACTGAACAAGCCAGTACCTGCCACATACCACTACTGCCATCTGTTGAGGAGGTACGAGGGTGGAGGCATTACTTTGCACTTTAACAACACAACCTTTCAATGCTAAGGCTTCCTGCCAAAATGGAACTGTAAAGGAGAGTCTACTGAACAAGCCAGTACCTGCCACATACCAGTACTGCCATCTGTTGAGGAGGTACGAAGGTGGGGGCATTACTTTGCACTTTAACAACACAACCATTCAATGCTAAGGTTTCCTGCCAAAATGGAACTGTAGAGGAGAGTCTACTGAACAAGCCAGTACTTGCTGCATACCAGTATTGCCATCTGTTGAGTTACGAAGGTGGAGGCATTACTTTTCATTCAACCCTCATATGTTGGCATTGAATTTTTGCCATTAGTATGTTGTAAACCACCCTGAGTCCACCACCCCCCCCCCAACCCCGGGTGAGAAAGGCAGTATATAAATATAGTAAGTAAATGAATACATGATATACCATTTCTTGCTTCTGTGTTTTAACCGATCTGCTTTCCTTTCCCGAAAGGCATGAAAGACGGCCAGAAGTTAGTGTTCCACGGAGAAGGGGACCAGGAGCCCGACTTGGAGCCCGGGGACGTCATCATTGTGCTGGATCAGAAGGACCACCCGGTCTTTCAGAGGAGAGGCCAGGACTTGATCATGAAAATGAAAATCCAGTTGACGGAGGCGTTGTGTGGCTTCAAGAAGACCATCGAGACCTTGGATGATAGAGTCTTAGTCATACAGTCTAGGGCTGGTAAGGCTGGGGTCTGCCTCGCTTGTATTTTAATGTAATTGCTAATATAATTTTTGGGCAAAGTCCTGAAACAGCGTGGTGGCCTCACAACTCCAGGTATTCTTGGAAGACACGGATTATCTGGATCTGGCACAGTCTGGTTTCAGACCGGGACATGGAACCGAGACAGTCTTGGTCGCCTTAGTGGATAATCTGCACCAGGAGCTCGACAGGGGGAGTGTGTCCCTGTTGGTGCTGCTGGACCTCTCAGCGGCCTTTGATACCGTCGACCACGGTATCCTTCTGGGACGCCTCGCGGGGATGGGTCTCAGGGGCACTGTTTTACAATGGCTCCGGTCATTCCTAGAGGGCCGATCCCAGAAGGTGTTACTGGGAGACACCTGTTCAACCCCACAACCTTTGTTTTGTGGGGTTCCACAGGACTCAATATTGTCCCCCATGTTGTTTAACATCTACATGAAGCCGCTGGGGGAGATCATCCGGAGTTTTGGGGTACGGTGTCACCTGTACACAGATGATGTCCAACTCTGTCACTCCTTCCCACCTGCTACTAAGGAGGCTGTTCAGGTCCTGAACCGGTGTTTGGCCGCTGTGATGGTCTGGATGGGGGCGAACAAATTGAAATTGAATCCAGACAAGACAGAGGTACTCCTGGTCAGTCGCAAGGCCGAACAGGGCATAGGGTTACAGCCTGTGTTGGACGGGGTCACACTCCCCCTGAAGACGCAGGTTCGCAGCTTGGGTGTGATCTTGGATTCATCGCTGAGCCTGGAACCCCAGGTTTCGGCGGTGACCAGGGGAGCATTTGCACAGCTAAAGCTTGTGCGCCAGCTGCGCCCGTACCTTGGGAAGTCTGACTTGGCCACGGTAGTCCACGCTCTGGTTACATCCCGATTAGACTACTGCAATGCTCTCTATGTGGGGTTGCCTTTGAAGACAGCTCGGAAGCTCCAATTAGTCCAACGTTCGGCAGCCATGATTCTAACAGGAGCAGGACACAGGGAGCATACAACTCCTTTGTTGCACCAGCTCCACTGGCTACCAATTTGCTACTGGGCCCAATTCAAAGTGCTGGCGTTGGCCTATAAAGCCCTAAACGGTTCCAGCCCAAGATACCTATCTGATCGCATCTCTGCCTATGAACCCACTAGGACTTTGAGATCACACCTAGCTCTCGGTCCCGCCTGCTACACAAGCACGGCTGGCGGGGACGAGAGATAGGGCCTTCTCGGTGGTGGCCCCTCGACTGTGGAACACCCTTCCCACAGACATTAGATTGGCCCCATCACTAATGGTATTCCGGAAAAAGTGAAAACCTGGTTATTTGAACAGGCATTTGAATAGACAGTGCAATGATTGTAATGAACATAGGAACGGAACAATGGATGACTAATCTGGATCATGTTTTAGTTATGAGACGTCAGTGAATTGTTATTGTTGTTAATTTGTCTAATGTGTCTATGATGTTAATTTGTTTTTTATATACTGTGTGTTGTTGCATTGAATTTTTGCTGTTCTGTTGAGAACAGCGGTATACAAATAAAGTAAATAAAATAAATAAATAATAAGAATTTCTCGGGTTGTAAAGAGTTTAAGAAGTCTGGCCCATTGCCGTCTTGGGGGGGGGGGGGGTCTTTCTTTCCTTTTTTTAGCAAGGCAATAACTTAACATGTTTCCAAACAGGCGAGGTGATAAAACACGGAGACATCAAGTGCATCTTAAACGAAGGCATGCCCACTTACAAATCCCCCTTGGAGAAAGGCTCCCTCATCATACAATTCTTGGTAAGTCGTGTTATTAAGTATATTGGGGACTCCTCCCAGCTGTTAGGAATTGCAGGAGTTGAAGTCCAAAACACCTGGAGTGTCAGAAATATTAAAAATTAACTAGGTATTTTTAGTTACAAAAATGTAAGTCAAGCACTGAAAGGGTTAAATGGATGCAATTACTCAGCAAAAGCTGCACTTCAATATAAGCAGGCATGCCTGTATCTTAGTAGCCCTCAGTCTGAGAGAGGTCTCTGTGGGAGAAAGGCCTCAGTGTGTTTGTAGGCCTCAGTATGAGGAGGCCTCAGTGTTAGTTTACCTCAGTGGGAGAAAGGCCTCAGTGGGAGAAAAGTCTGAGTAGGCCTGGTGTGAGAAGCTTCAGTGAAAGAAGTCCATCGTGTGTGAAACTCCAGTGTGAAGGCTGCTGTGTTAAATGGATGCAATGATAAGGCAAAAGCTGCACTTCAGTATAAGTAGGGATGCCTGTATCTTAGCAGCCCTCAGTCTGTGAGAGAGGTCTCTGTGGGAGAAAGGCCTCAGTGGGTTTGTAGGCCTCAGTATGAGAAGGCCTCAGTATTAGTTTGCCTCAGTGTGAGAAAAGCCTTGGTCTGAGTAGGCCCGGTGAGAGAAGCCCCAGGTTGAAGGCCATCATGCGTGGAGCTCCAGTGAAAGCTGCTGTGTTAAATGGATGCAATGACTGGGCAAAAGCTGCACTTCAGTATAACCAGGTATGCCTGTAGCTTAGTGGCCCTCAGTGTATGAGAGTTCTCTGTGGGAGAAGGACCTCAGTGTGTTAGTAGGCCTGGTATTGAGAAGCTTTGGTGAGAGAAGCCCCAGGTTGAAGGCCATCATGTGTGAAGCTCCAGTGTGAAGGCTGCTGTGTTAAATGGATGCAATGACTTGGCAAAAGCTGCACTTCAATATAAGCTTAGTAGTCCTCAGTCTAAGAGAGGTCTCTGTGGGAGAAAGGCCTCAGTGTGTTTGTAGGCCTCAGTATGAGAAGGCCTCAGTGTTAGTTTGCCTCAGTGGGAGAAAGGCCTCAGTCTGAGTAGGGCTGGTGTGAGAAGCTTTGGTGAGAGAAGCCCCAGGTTAAAGGCCATCGTGTGTGAAACTCCAGTGTGAAGGCTGCTGTGTTAAATTGATGCAATGACTTGGCAAAAGGTGCACTTCTATATAAGCAGGTGTACCTGTAGATTAGTAGCTCTCAGTTTATGAGAGGTCTTTATGGGAGAAGGGCTTTTTGTGTGTTGGTAGGCTTCCATATGAGAAGGCCTCAGTTCACCTCAATGGGAGAAAGGCCTCAATTTTAGTATGCCTGGTATTTTGAAGCTTCGGTGAGAGAAGCCCATCGTGTGTGAAGCTCCAGTGTGACGGCTGCTGTGTTAAATGGATACAATGATTCGGCAAAAGCTGCACTTCAGTATAAGCAGGTGTGCCAGTAGCTTAGTGGCCCCCAGTGTGTAGAGGTCTCTCTGGGAGAAGGGCCTCAGTGTAAGAGAAGCCTCAGTGGAAGAAAGGCCTCAGTATTCAAAGGCCTGGTATTGAAAAGTTTTGGCGAGAGAAGCCCCAGGATGAAGGCCTGTGAATCTCCAGTATGAAGGCTGTTGTGTTAAATGGATGCATGACTGGGCAAAAGCTGCACTTCAGTATAACCAGGTGTGCCTGTAGCTTAGTGGCCCTCAGTGTGTGAGAGGTCTCTGTGGGAGAAGGACCTCAGTGTGTTAGTAGGCCCGGTATTGAGAAGCTTTGGTGAGAGAAGCCCCAGGTTGAAGGCCATCATGTGTGAAGCTCCAGTGTGAAGGCTGCTGTGTTAAATTGATGTAATGACTCGGCAAAAACTGCACTTCAATATAAGTAGGTGTGCCTGTAGCTTAGTGGCCCTCAGTCTGTGAGAGGTCTCTGTGAGCTCAATATGTTAGTAGGCCTCCGTATGAAAGGCCTCAGTATGTTAGTAGGCCTCAGCATGAAAGGCCTCAATATGTTAGTAGGCCTCAGTATGAAAGGCCTCAGTGTTAGTTCGCCTCAGTAGGAGAGAGGCCTCAGTGGGAGAAAAGCCTCCTCAGTGTTAGTAGGCCTGGTATTGAAAAGCTTCAGTGAGAGAAATCTGAGGCTGAAGGCCATCATGTGTGAAGCTCCAGTGTGAAGGCTGCTGTGTTAAATGGATGCAATGACTCGGCAAAAGCTGCACTTCAATATAAGCAGGTGTGCCTGTAGCTTAGTAGCCCTTAGTGTGCGAGAAGCCTCAGAGGGAGAATAGCCTCCTCAGGGTTAGTAGGCCTGGTATTGAGAAATTTCGGTGAGAGACGCCCTCAGTTTGTGAGAGGTATCTGTGGGAGAAGGGCCTCAGTGTGTTAGTAGGCCTCCGTATGAGAAGGCCTCTGTGTTAGTTTGCCTCAGTGGGAGAGAAGCCTCAGTGGGAGAAAGGCCTCAGTGTTAGTAAGCCTGGTATTGAGGAGCTTCAGTGAGAGAAAGCCCTGTTTGAAGGCAATCATGTGTTAAGGCTCCAGCGTTAAGGCTGCTGTGCTAAATGGATGCAATGACTTGTCAAAAGGTGCACTTCAATATAAGTAGGTGTACCTGTAGCTTAGTAGCCCTTAGTGTGAGAGGTCTCTGTGGGAGAAGGGCCTTGGTGTGTTAGTAAGCCTGGTATTGAGAGGTTTTGGTGAGAGACGCCCTCAGTCTGTGAGAGGTATCTATGGGAGAAGAGCCTCAGTGTGTTAGTAGGCCTCCATATGAGAAGGCCTCCGTGTTAGTTCGCCTTAGTGTGTGAGAAGCCTCAGTGGGAGAATAGCCTCCTCAGTGTTAGTCGGCCTGGTATTGAGGAGCTTCAGTGAGAGATGCCCTCAGTATGTGAGAGGTATATGTGGGAGAAGGGCCTGAGTGTGTTAGTAGGCCTCCGTATGAGAAGGCCTCCGTGTTAGTTCGCCTTAGTGTGTGTGAGAAGCCTCAGTGGGAGAATAGCCTCCTCAGTGTTAGTAGGCCTGGTATTGAGGAGCTTCAGTGAGAGACGCCCTCAGTATGTGAGAGGTATATGTGGGAGAAGGGCCTCAGTGTGTTAGTAGGCCTCTGTATGAGAAGGCCTCTGTGTTAGTTCGCCTCAGTGTGTGAGAAGCCTCAGTGGGAGAAAGGCCTCAGTGTTAGTAGCCCTGGTATTGAGGAGCTTCAGTGAGAGACGCCCTCAGTCTGTGAGAGGTATCTGTGGGAGAAGAGCCTCAGTGTGTTAGTAGGCCTCCATATGAGAAGGCCTCTATGTTAATTCGCCTCAGTGTGAGAGAAGCCTCAGTGGGAGAAAGACTTCAGTAGGCCTGGTATTGAGGTGCTTCAGTGAACGATGCCCTCAGTCTGTGAGAGGTATCTGTGGGAGAAGAGCCTCAGTGTGTTAGTAGGCCTCTGTATGAGAAGGCCTCTGTGTTAGTTCGCCTCAGTGAGAGAAAGGCCTCAGTGTTAGTAGCCCTGGTATTGAGGAGCTTCAGTGAGAGAAACCCCTGTTTGAAGGCCATCATGTGTGAAGCTCCTGTGTAAGTTCGATGTGAGAATGAAGCTATTTGTCTGCATGAGAAAGAAGTCCTTCATGGAAGCAAAGAAGGAAGTAGAAAGAACTTCATTTGTGTTATGGAAACCTTGTTCTCGTAAATATTATTTGACTACAAAGAAAATCCTCCTATGGAAGACGTAACATTGGTCTGTGTGTTTGTTTTTATCACGTTGGGCTACTGGTGCTGGGTCACGCTACTGCTAATACTTTATGAGGAGGAGGAGGATCTTTTGCTCATAAGGCCACTTGTTCCAGGTGGACTTCCCCGAACACCACTGGCTCTCCCCGGACCGACTACCCCTCTTAGAGGCGCTCCTTCCTCCCCGGGAAGAGGTCACGATCACCGAGGACATGGACCAGGCGGAGCTGGTGGAGTTCGACCCCCGGGAGCGGCCTCACCGCCACCGTCACGGAGGAGAGGCCTACGAGGAGGACGACGACAACGGCCCCCGGACAGGCGTCCAGTGCCAGACGTCTTGAACCCAAAGCGAGAAGCACGACGTACATTGGGACTTTCTAGGGCCCGTTTTTTGAAGGCCCGTTCTCATGTTCTGCACTGTGTGTTAACTCTATATATTTTCTAAGGAGTTCCATATTGAAGTGTTTTCTGTAAACTATTAAGCATGTGTAACCGAAGACTTGAACATCCTAGAACTTGATAGAGCGAGCAATTCCTGGGACTCTTAAAAGGAATAAGGGAGGAGGGAAGAGTTCGTCTTGCACTGTATGCTTTTGAAGTATTTCTTCAAATAAAACTTGAAAGGACCATTCTCATATTTTGGTTTATACTTTCAACATGCCCCTCCTTATGTACGTATACTTTTCATTCACTTCTGAATTCCCCTCTAAAATAAATTACCATTCTTTATTGGATTTACTGTATATACTCGAGTATAAGCCAAGTATAACCCCCTCGGCCTATACTCGAGTCAAAGTGATTAATCATTTTACTCTGTTATTATTACTTACTTTATTAGTTTTATTTTACTCTATTATTATTATTAAATTAATTATTTTACTCTATTAGTATTGTTATTACATTTATTATTTTACTCTATTATTACATTTATTATTTTACTCCATTAGTATCGTTATTACATTTATTATTTTACTCTATTATTATTACATTTATTATTTTACTCTATTAGTATTGTTATTACATTTATTATTTTACTCCATTAGTATTGTTATTACATTTATTATTTTACTCTATTAGTATTGTTATTACATTTATTATTTTACTCCATTAGTATTGTTATTACATTTATTATTTTACTCTTATTAAATTTATTATTTTACTCTATTAGTACTGTTATTAAATTTATTATTTTACTCTATCATTATTACATGTATTATTTTACTATTATAATTAATACATTTATTATTTTACTCTTGGAGTCTCTGGCAGTGCAGCGGATTAAACTGCTGAGCTGCTGAACTTGAAGACCAAAATGTTGGCGGTTCGAATCCACGGAGCAGGGTGAGCTCTCGCTGTTAGCCCTAGCTTCTGCCAACCTCGCATTTTGAAAACATGCAAATGTGAGTAGATCAATAGGCAGGAAGGAAACAGCGTTCCATGCAGTCATGCCGGCCACATGACTTTGGAGGTATCTATGAACAACGCCGGCTCTTTGGCTTAGAAATGGAGATGAACACCAACCCCCAGAATCGGACTTAATGTCAGGGGAATTATTTTACTACTATTATTATTGCATTTATTATTTTACTCTGTTTTTATTATTATATTTATTATTTTACCCTATTATTTTATTACATTTATTATTTTACTCTATTAGCATCATTATTACATTTATTATTTTACTATTATAATAAATACATTTATTATTTTACCATTGGAGCCTCCAGTAATGCAGCGGGTTAAACTGCTGAGCTGCTGAACTTGCAGACCAAAAGGTTGGCGGTTCGAATCCAGGGAGCAGGGTGAGCTCTCGCTGTTAGTCCTAGCTTCTGCCAACCTCGCATTTTGAAAACATGCAAATGTGAGTCGATCAATAGGTACTGTTTTGGCGGGAAGGAAACAGCGCTCCATGCAGTCATGCTGCCCACATGACTTTGGAGGTGTCTACGGACAACACCGGCTCATCAGCTTAGAAATGGAGATGAGCACCAACCCCCAGAGTCGGACTTAATGTCAGGGGAATTATTTTACTATTATTATTATTGCATTTATTATTTTACTCCGTTTTTATTATTAGATTTATTATTTTAGTATTGGAGCCTCCGGTAGTGCAGGGGGTTAAACTGCTGAGCTGCTGAACTTGCAGACCAAAAGGTTGGCGGTTCGAATCCAGGGAGCAGGCTGGGCTCCTGCTGTTAGTCCTAGCTTCTGCCAACCTCGCATTTTGAAAACATGCAAATGTGAGTAGATCAATAGGTACCGTTTGGCAGGAAGATAACGACGCTCCATGCAGTCATGCCAGCCACATGACTTTGGAGGTGTCTATGGACAACGCCGGCTCTTCGGCTTAGAATTTGAGATGAGCACCAACCCACAGAGTCGGACTTAATGTCAGGGGAATTATTTTACTATTATTATTATTGCGTTTATTATTTTACTCTGTTTTTATTATTATATTTATTATTTACTCTATTATTTTTATTATATTTATGATTTTACTCTATTAGTATCGTTATTATATTTATTATTTTACTATTATAATTAATACATTTATTATTTTACTATTGGAGCCTCCGGTAGTGCAGAGGGTTAAACTGCTGAGCTGCTGAATCCAGGGAACACGGTGAGCTCTCGCTGTTAGCCCTAGCTTCTGCCAACCTCGCATTTTGAAAAGATGCAAATGTGAGTAGATCAATAGGTCATGCCGGCCACATGACCTTGGAAGTGTCTATGGACAATGCCAGCTCTTCGGCTCAGAAATGGAGATGAGCACCAACCCCCAGAGTCAGACACAACTGGACTTAATGTCAGGGGAATTATTTTACTATTATTATTATTATATTTATTATTTTACTCTATTATTTCTGTTACATTTATTATTTTACTCTATTTTTATTATTATATTTATTATTTTACTCTATTATTTTAATACATTTATTATTTTACTCTATTATTTCTATTACATGTATTATTTTACTCTGTTTTTATTATTACATTTATTATTTTACTCTATTTTAATACATTTAATATTTTACTCTGTATAATTATATTCATTATTTTACTCTGTATTATTATATTTATTATTTTACTCTATTATTTCTACTACATTTATTATTTTACTCTGTTTTTATTATTATATTTATTATTTTACTCTATTATTTCTGTTACATTTATTATTTTACTCTGTTATTATTACATTTACTCTATTACTGTTATTACATTTCCATTAATTTACTCTATTATTATTTTTATTACATTTGTTTTTTTATTCTCTTTATTATTACTGGAAGGATACGTAAACCCATTTACATTGAAGGAGGTTAGAATAATGGTTAGATCAGAGTTGGACAATCTTGTCTTAAATTACAGTTTTTTGAAAATATTGAAAAACACTTAACCTAATGATGCCTCAATTAATCTAATTTTATTGGTATATTTTTTATTTTGAAATTGACCAGCAGCTGATGCATTTTCCACCCTCGGCTTAGACTTGAGTCAATATGTTTTCAGAGTTTTGTGGTAAAATTAGATGCTTTGGCTTATATTCGGGTCGGCTTATACTTGAGTATATACGGTATATCCTATATAATTTTTATTTACTACTCACAACTCTTCTAAAATAAATTACCAGTCTTTATTGGGTTTATATTGGCTGTGGTTCGTCCACTCTTCAAAAAGGCTTCCCTTGACTCCACGGTGCTGAACAATTACAGGCCAATCTCCAACCTCCCTTTTTTGGGCAAGGTGCTGGAGCGGGTGGTCGCCTCCCAGCTCCAGGGTTTTCTAGATGACAACAACTACCTAAATCAGTCACAGTCTGGTTTCAGGCCTGGTCACAGCACCGAGACAGCCTTGGTCGCCTTGGTGGATGACCTCCGTAGAGAGCTGGACAGGGGGAGTGTGACTCTGTTGATTCTCTTGGACATCTCAGCGGCTTTCGATACCATCGATCATGGTATCCTTCTGGGTCGACTCTCTGGGATGGGTCTCGGGGGCATGGTTCTGTCGTGGCTCCGGTCCTTCCTGGAGGGACGAACCCAGATGGTGAAGCTGGGAGATGCCTGCTCGGATCCCTGGCCTTTGACCTGTGGGGTCCCACAAGGCTCTATTCTGTCTCCCATGCTTTTTAACATCTACATGAAACCGTTGAGAGAGGTCATCCGGAGTTTTGGAGTTGGGTGCCCTCTCTACGCAGATGACGCACAACTCTACTACTACTTTCCACCTAATTCCAAGGAAGCCCCTCGGGTGCTGGACGAGTACCTGGCTGCTGTGTCTATCTGGATGAGGAGGAACAAGCTGAAGATCAATCCCAACAATACAGAGGTCCTCCTGGTCGATCGTAAACCTGACCGGGGTATAGGGTGGCAACCTGTGCTGGATGGGGTTACACTCCCCCTGAAGCCACAGGTCCGCAGTTTGGGAGTCCTCTTGGACTCATCGCTCACGCTTGAAGCTCAGGCATCGGCGGTGGCCAGGAGGGCTTTTGCACAATTGAGACTTGTGCACCAGCTGCGACCATACCTCGCGAAGGCTGATCTGGCCGGGGTGGTCCATGCCTTGGTCACCTCTAGATTGGACTACTGCAATGCGCTCTACGTAGGGCTGCCCTTGAAAACGGCTCGGAAATTCCAACTGGTCCAACGGGCAGCGGCCAGGATGTTAACTGGGGCTCCTTACAGAGAGAGGTCAACCCTCCTGTTCAAGGAGCTCCACTGGCTGCCATTTATCTTCCGAGCCCAATTTAAGGTGCAGGTGCTTACCTACAAAGCCCTGAAAGGTTTGGGACCAGCCTACCTACGTGACCGCATCTCCGTCTATGAACCCATGCGCTCACTCCGGTCATCTGGAGAGGCCCTGCTCGTGATCCCGCCCATGTCGCAGGCGCGCTTGGTGGGGACCTGAGACAGGGCCTTTTCTGTGGTGGCCCCCCCGACTCTGGAACGCCCTCCCGAAAGATCTTAGACAGACCCCTTCGCTGGCAGTCTTCAGAAAGAACTTGAAGACCTGGCTGTTCCGATGTGCCTTCTCAGATTAGGAACCCCAATACCAAGTCATAGAAGCACTTTAATAGAACTAAGACCACTGCACACCGCACACTGCACTACTTTATAATCCTACATACCTCCTGCCACATCAGCACTTTTAATCCTGTACCCATTACTCTGGCCTGGCCCAGTTTTATAGTGTCTTGATGTTTCAATGTATTGTTTTGCTGTTGTTTATTTCTGCTTAACTGTTTTAATTTGCTTTAGGTATTGTATTGTTGTATTGTGTTTTGAGGCCTTGGCCTTTGTAAGCCGCATCGAGTCCTGCGGGAGATGCTAGCGGGGTACTAGATAATAATAATAATAATAATAATAATAATAATAATAATAATGATATCTTATCCCCCCCCCCCCTTTTAAAAGTCTTAGATCCTCCCGCACACACTTTTAAAAGTATTTTGATTTACTTTTAAATCAAAAATAAAATAATGAACATTATTTTTGAAACATTATTTCATTTTTAATTGGGGGTGAAAAATCAACTGCATCTTAATAGGATAAGCATTTGGTTTTAAAAATGAGACTGCAAAATTCCCAATTACAATTTGACTTCTTAAAATCTAAAATAAAATTGAATTATGAAAATAGACACTTGTGAACTACATACACAGCCTTCAAACCACAACGACGGAGGGGACGATTAAACGGGACAGTCGTAAATATGGATTTCTTGGTCGTCGCCCACTGAGACGATTTTGGAGCCGTTCCCGTTGTATTGCACTCCCCAGACCTGTGAATGGAAAAGAAACAAATCCCACTTTAGGTTCAGTGGGTTCTAATGTTGGAAGGGGGGATTATGTTTAAATACCAAGACTCTCTTCTGATATATACCTGGTCTTGATGATCAAAGAAGGTATGGACGCAGGTTCTTGAAGGCACGTCCCACACTTTGACAGTTTTGTCTGAGGAACTGGAAAACACAATTAGATTTATTTATTTATTTATTGTTCTTATACCCCGCTACCATCTCCCGCAGGACTCGGTGCGGCTTACAAGAGGCCAAGCCGCACAACATCACAAAACAACCACAACATAACAATGAATAACTTAAAAGCAAAAACAATACAGTAATAACACGACACATTTTAAAAACATGAGGCAGGGCCAAATGTAGACATTTAAAGTTAAAAACTGGGGAGTTCAAGGGAGATAGGAGGAGTGTTTTGGGATAGGTAAACGTGCAGACATTTCTAAATCTCTCATAAGGTGCATGAGGGACATATTGCTTAGGATTCCTTATTCTGGGAAGGCACACTGGAACATCCATGTTTTCAAGCTCCTTCTAAAGACTGCCAGTGTTGGGGCATGCCTGATGTCCTTAGGGAGGGAGTTCCAGAGTCGAGGGGCCACCACCGAGAAGGCCCTGTCCCTTGTTCCCACCAGTCGTGCCTGCGAAGTAGGTGAGATCGTGAGCAGGGCCTCTCCAGATGAACGAAGTGATCGTGTGGGTTCGTATACAGAAATGCGGTCGCGAAGGTAGATGGGTCCCAAACCGTTTAAGGCTTTGTAGGTAAGCACCTGCACCTTGAATTGGGACCGGAAAATGAATGGCAGCCAAGGGAGCTCCTTAAACAGAAGGGTTGGAACCTTGCGAGACCCCACAGGTCAAAGGCCAGGGGTTCGAGCAGGCGTCTCCCAGCTTCACCATCTGGGATCAACCTTCTAGGAAGGACCGGAGCCACGACAAAACCGTGCCTCCAAGACCAGTTGCTCACTGAATTGCTTATTTCCAGATAGTCTTTGGCACTTAAAGGCAGGAAATGGAGCCCTGACTTTCAATCAAGGGATAAAACCAGGATATCTATCTTCTATTTATATTTTTAAAGTGAAAATATTTTGTATGTGTATATATACATATTTTATTTCCAAGATGGCTCCCACTTCCAGAGATGATTATATAATATATTGTATACTAACTATACCCGCCACACATTGCTGTGGCCAACCTTCCCTCCCTCTTTCTTTCTCTCCTTCCCTCGTTTTCTTTCCCTTCTTCTTCTTTCTTCCTTCTCTACCTGTTTCTTTTCTCGCTTCCTTTGCTCTTTGGTTCCATCCTTCCCTGTCTCTTTCTTTCTTTCCTTCCTTCCCTTGTTTTCTTTCCCTTCTTCTTCTTTCTTCCTTCTCTACCTGTTTCTTTTCTCGCTTCCTTTGCTCTTTGGTTCCATCCTTCCCTGTCTCTTTCTTTCTTTCTTTCCTTCCTTCCCTTGTTTTCTTTCCCTTCTTCTTCTTTCTTCCTTCTCTACCTGTTTCTTTTCTCGCTTCCTTTGCTCTTTGGTTCCATCCTTCCCTGTCTCTTTCTTTCTTTCTTTCCTTCCTTCCCTTGTTTTCTTTCCCTTCTTCTTCTTTCTTCCTTCTCTACCTGTTTCTTTTCTCGCTTCCTTTGCTCTTTGGTTCCATCCTTCCCTGTCTCTTTCTTTCTTTCCTTCCTTCCCTCCCTCTTTCTCTCTTTCGTTCCTTCTCTCCTTCCTTCCCTTTTTCACTTTTTATTTCATTCTGTCCCTCCTTCTCTCCTCCTTTCTCTACCCTTTTCTTTCCTTCTTTCTCTCCTTCCCTCCTTCTTTCCTTCCTTCCCTACCCTTCTTTCTTTCCTTCTTTTTCTCCTTCCCTTCTTCTTCCCTTCCTTCTTTACCTTTCTTTCCTTCCCCCCTTCCTTCCTTCTCTACTTCTTTATCTCCTTCCCTCCTTCCTTCTTTCTCTCCTTCCTTCCTTCTCTACCCTTTTTTCCTTCTTTCTCTCCTTCCCTCTTTCTCTCCTTCCTTCCTTCTCTACCTTTCTTTCTTTCTTTCTTTCTTTCCTTCTCTCCTTTCCCTCTTTCTCCCCCTCTTTCCCTCCTTCTCTAGTGTTTTATCTCCCAAATGAAGCAGAGTGTGTTTGAGAAGAGCGGAATATAAATACTGTAAATAAATAAATGCACAAAACTAGTAAATACAGTAACAGATTACTCCTTAAGTCTCACTAAAAAGAGATACCATGAGTATCAACCCCTCAATTCTTCACAATATAAGCATCAGTTACAAACAGAGAGAGAGAGAAATCACACTTTGATCAGAATCCTGTTAAATGCAATGCAGCATTGTTTACTCATCTTAAAAAATTGTTACGAGGAAGGAAAGTGGAACAGAAGGTATGTATAGAGTGAACAGAGGAAGGCTAGAATAAGGTAGTGAGAAAGAAATAGAAGATTAAATTTTGACCTACCTGGAAACGAAGTGGCTGTTGTCAGGACAAAATGCAACATTTAGTACCCAGGATGCATGGCCGCTCAACGTACCTGCCAGGTTTGCGTGTTGCCTGCAAAAAACCCACATTTTTTTATTTTAGAGAAAACTAAATACCTGACAGCAGCAATGCATATATATATATATATATATATATATATATATATATATTACTAGCCATCCCCTGCCACACATTGCTGTGGCCCAGTCTGTGTATAAGTGTTTTATGTGTGTATATATTTGTGTATATGTGTTTTTGCACATATGTGTGTGGTTTTGCGCATGTGTTGTAATGTAATTTTTGCTTTTTTGGCTTTTTAAGTCCCTTCTGCTGTGTTTTTCAGTGTTTTTATGAGCGATGGTCACTCATTGGCCTCTTACGTGTCTTGTGTCCAAATTTGGTGTCAATTCCCCCAGTGGTTTTTGAGTTCTGTTAATCTCACAAACGAACATTACATTTTTATTTATATAGACTAGCTGTCCCCTGCCACGCGTTGCTGTGGCCCACTCCAGTGGTCATGGGGGTTCTGTGTGGGAGCTTTGGCCCAATTCTATCATTGGTGGGGTTCAGAATGTTCTGTGGTTGTAGGTGAACTATAAATCCCAACAACTACAACTCCCAAATGTCAAGATTCTATTTTCCCCAAACTCCACCAGTGTTCACATTTGGGCATATTGAGTATTTGTGTAGAGTTTGGTCCAGATCCATCATTATTTGAGTCCACAGTGCTCTCTGGATGTAGGTGAACTACAACTCCAAAACCAAAGGACACTGCTCACCAAACCCTTCCAGTATTTTCTGTTGGCCATGGGAGAACTGTGTGCCAAGTTTGGTTCAATTCCATCGTTGGTGGGGTTTAGAATGCTCTTTGATTGTAGGTGAACTATAAATCCCAGCAACTACAACTCCCAAATGTCAAGATTCTATTTTCCCCAAACTCCACCAGTGTTCACATTTGGGCATGTTAAGTATTTGTGTAGAGTTTGGTCCAGATCCATCATTATTTGAGTCCAGTGCTCTCTGGATGTAGGCGAACTACAACTCCAAAACCAAAGGACACTGCCCACCAAACCCTTCCAGTATTTTCTGTTGTTCATGGGAGAACTGTGTGTCAAGTTTGGTTCAGTTCCATCATTGGTGGGGTTCAGAATGCCCTTTGATTGTAGGTGAACTATAAATCCCAGCAACTACAACTCCTAAATGACAAAATCAATTTTTGAGTGAAGGACATACATTGGGTTGTTAGGTGTCTTGTGTCCAAATTTGGTGTCAATTCCCCCAGTGGTTTTTGAGTTCCCACAAACGAACATTACATTTTTATTTATATAGATTATGGGATTATTTGCCTCAAACATTTACAATATATCACAATAGCTTGGGGGGGGGGAGCAGGGAAATGAGGACCAAAACAAGAGAATTGAAGCAGATGATGGAGGAGAAAAAGTTACTTTTGGTTTCTGAGGAAGAAGGATTACTTTGGGCCTTTACTCTGCTTTCACTGTCTTGCCTGCATCCTGGGATTTATAGTTTCGCAAGAGCTCCCCATCTGATAATCTTAAATATTCCCTAAATTCCAATATTTCACATAATGGAGACATGATCGGTAAAAGGATATGCTTATATCTTTTAAATTATTACATTTGGCCCGGCCACAGGTTTTTAAATGCTTGTATGTTATTGTTTATTTTTGTTTTGAGATTTATTTTACTCTTTTGTATTGATTATTTTGTTATTGCCTTCATTTTATTGATGTACTGCGGGCTCGGCCTCATGTAAGCCGCACCGAGTCCCTTGGGGAGATGGTAGCGGGGTACAAATAAAGTATTATTATTATTATTATTATTATTATTATTATTATTATTACAACTACATACTTTCATAGTAAGGGCTGCACAATTAAACAGGAAATCAGACTTTCAAACCAGGAACAAAACATCTGTCAAATTTTCTTACATAGCGCGATATACAGTGCAGAGCAAGTGGAAGTTCTCATACTTTAACTCCAGCTATTAAATCCTAATGGTTCAAGTTGCACACAAAACAAATACTTGCATGCAGAACATACAAAATTGAGTAGTGTTCTATTGCCAAATGCAGCAATGGCTGCCAACTGGTTCAGTTTTACGCTCCTATGTTATTGGTCCAAACTTTTCCTACTTACACATCATAAATCTTGATGTAGCCGTCGTCTGACGCTGTGACCAGCAACTGAGAGTCGGGGGAAAACGTTAAGGAGCGGATTGGCATGGCGTGGCCTGAAATTAGAAAAAAAATAATTATAATAATGCCAATTTTATCTATTGTGTACCTTTGAATTGTTCCTGAACTATGCCAATGCTATGGCGAAGCTATCAAAGGGTTCTCTTGGCTAGATGTCTTCAGAAAAGGTTTGCTTTTGAGGCTGAAAGTCACAGCTCTTTCACCTTTATCTATTGACTATTTTAATATACAGTCCCTCCAAATGTGCTGCTTTGCAAATTCGATTATTCACGGATTTGATTGAATATGTTTTTGGAAAATTTAGACATCCCTAGAGAGAATTTCAAAAAATAGCATTTCTTTATTTGTTGTGTTGTTGAAGGCTTAAAATGGCCGGAATCAATGGGTAGCTGTGAGTTTTCCGGGCTGTATGGCCATGTTCCAGAAGCATTCTCTCCTAAGCTTCTGGAACATGGCCATACAGCCCGGAAAACTCAGAGCAACCCACCTTTATTTATTGTTTTCACAAATAAAACACTGCCTGGTGGCTCAGTGGGTTAAACCCCTGTGCCGGCAGGACTGAAGATGGACAGGTCACAGGTTCGAATCCAGGGAGAGCGCGGATGAGCTCCCTCGATCAGCTCCAGCTCCTCATACGGGGACATGAGAGAAGCCTCCCACAAGGATGATAAAAGATCAAAACATCCAGGTGTCCCCTGAGCAACGTCCTTTGTTGTTGTTGTTCATTCGTTCAGTCGTCTCCGACTCTTCTTGACCTCATGGACCAGCCCACGCCAGATCTCCCTGTCGGCCGTCACCACCCCCAGCTCCTTCAAGGTCAGTCCAGTCACTTCAAGGATGCCATCCATCCATCTTGCCCTTGGTCGGCCCCTCTTCCTTTTGCCTTCCACTTTCCCCAGCATCACTGTCTTCTCTAGGCTTTCCTGTCTCCTCATGATGTGGCCAAAGGACTTCCACTTTGTCTCTAGTCTCCTTCCCTCCAGTGAGCAGCCGGGCTTTATTTCCTGGAGGATGGACTGGTTGGATCTTCTCGCAGTCCAAGGCACTCTCAGCACTTTCCTCCAACACCACAGCTCAAAAGCATCTCTCTTCCTTCGTTCAGCCTTCCCGAAGGTCCAGCTCTCACATCCGTAGGTGACTACAGGGAAGACCATGGCTTGGACTAGGCAATGGATCTTTGTTGCCAGTCTGATGTCTCTACTCTTGACTATTTTATCGAGACTGGACATTGCTCTCCTCCCAAGAAGGAAGCGTCTCCTGATTTCCTGGCCACAGTCTGCATCTGCAGTCATCTTTGCACCTAGAAATACAAAGTCTGTCACGGCCTCCACATTTTCTCCTTCTATTTTCCAGTTGTCAATCATTCTTGTTGCCATAATCTTGGTTTTTTTTGACGTTTAGCTGCAACCCGGCTTTTGCGCTTTCTTCTTTCACCTTGATTAGAAGGCTCCTCAGCTCCTCCTCGTTTTCGGCCATCAGAGTGGTGTCATCTGCATATTTGAGGTTGTTAAGGTTTCTTCCAGCAATTTTCACCCCAGCTTTGCATTCATCAAGCCCCGCACATCCTCGCATGATGTGTTCTGCATACAAGTTAAAAAGGTTGGGTGAGAGGATGCAGCCTTGCCGGACGCCTTTCCCAATCTCGAACCAGTCTGTTGTTCCGTGGTCAGTTCTGACTGTTGCTACTTCATCCTTGTACAGATTCCTCAGGAGAGAGGGAAGGGGGCTTGGGATGCCCATCCCACTAAGAACTTGCTACAATTTATGATGATCCACACAGTCAAAGGCTTTAGAGTAGTCAATGAAGCAGAAGTAGATGTTTTTCTGAAACTCCCTGCCTTTCTCCATTATCCAGCATCGGGATATTGGCAATCTGGTCTCTCGTTCCTCTGCCTTTTCTAAACCCAGCTTGAACGTCTGGCAACTCTCGCTCCATGTATTGCTGGAGTCTTCCTTGCAGGATCTTGAGCATTACCTTACTGGCATGTTGAGAAATAAGGGCCACTGTACGGAAGTTGGAGCAGTCTTTCGCATTTCCCTTTTTTGGTATGGGGATATAAGTTGATTTTTTCTAGTCTGATGGCCATTCTTGCGTTTTCCATATTTGCTGGCAAATGGCATGCATCACCTTGACAGCATCATCTTTTAAGATTTTAAACAGTTC
Source organism: Anolis sagrei (assembly GCF_037176765.1). Taxonomy (NCBI): domain Eukaryota; kingdom Metazoa; phylum Chordata; class Lepidosauria; order Squamata; family Anolidae; genus Anolis; species Anolis sagrei. The sequence continues at coordinate 8,401,402 of NC_090029.1, forward strand.
AGCTGGGATCCCGTCGTCTCCTGCTGCCTTGTTGTTAGCAATGCTTCTCAAGGCCCATTCCACCTCACTCCTCAGGATGTCTGGTTCTAATTCATTCACCACACCGTCAAAACTATCCTCGATATTATTATCCTTCCTATACAGATCTTCTGTATAGTCTCGCCACCTTCTCTTGATCTCTTCAGCTTCTGTTAGGTCCCATCTTTGTTTCTTATCATACCAACGTCCTTGCAGACGGCCAATTCTCTCACACCAGAAGCGACTGGCAGTTTCTCAAGTCACTTCTGACACAACAAAAAAAACAAAACAAAACAAAAACAAATAAAGGCTGACTAAAGTATTGAAAGCATTCCCCACTTCACCTTCCAACGTATGGAGAAGCTTTCCTGTTGCGATATCAAAAATATTGATAATGCCATCGATGGCGCCACTGGCTAAATATTTTCCATCTGGGCTCTGCAAAGGAAAAGACTCAGATCAGCATCGATAACAGTCCTTCTGACATCCCCAAAACAAAAGCTAAACAATCAGGTGCTGGATTATCTATATAAATAAAAATGCAATGTTCGTTTGTGGGATTAACAGAACTCAAAAACCACTGGGGGAATTGACACCAAATTTGGACACAAGACACCTAACAATCCAATGTATGTCCTTCACTCATAAAAACACTGAAAAACACAGCAGATAGGACTTTAAAAGCCCCCAAAAAGCTAAATGACAGAAAGCTAAATGACAATACAGAAAAAAGGGAAGAAAGAGGGAGGGAAGGGGAAAGAGAAAGGAAGGAAGGAAGGAAGGAAGGAAGGAAGGAAGGAAGGAAGGAAGGAAGGAAGGAAAGAAAGAAGGAAAGGGAGAAGGAAGCATGGAGGCAAAGAGAGAAGGAAGGAAGGAAAGAGGTAGAGAAGAAAGAAAGGGGAGAAAGTGAGAGGGAAAGAAAAAGGGGGAAGGAAGGAAAGTTAGAAAAGGAAGGAAGGAAAGAAGGAAAGAAAAAAGGGAAAGAAGGAAGGAAAGAGGGAGCGAAGGAAGGGGAAAGATGTAGAGAAAGAGGGAGGGAAGGAAAGTGAGAAAGAAGAAAAGAGAGACAGCAGAAGAGAAAGAAAAAGGGGGAAGGAAGGAAAGAGATAGAGAATCATAGAATCAAAGAGTTGGAAGAGACCTCATGGGCCATCCAGTCCAACCCCATTCTGCCAAGAAGCAGGAATATTGCATTCAAATCACCCCTGACAAATGGCCATCCAGCTTCTGCTTAAAAGCTTCCAAAGAAGGAACCTCCACCACACTCCGGGGTAGAGAGTTCCATTGCTGAACAGCTCTCACAGTCAGGAAGTTCTTCCTCGTGTTCAGATGGAATCTCCTCTCTTGTAGTTTGAAGCCATTGTTCCGCGTCCTAGTCTCCAGGGAAGCAGAAAACAAGCTTGCTCCCTCCTCCCTGTGGCTTCCTCTCACATATTTATACATGGCTATCATATCTCCTCTCAGCCTTCTCTTCTTCAGGCTAAACATGCACAGCTCCTTAAGCCGCTCCTCATAGGGCTTGTTCTCCAGACCCTTGATCATTTTAGTTGCCCTCCTCTGGACACATTCCAGCTTGGCAATATCTCTCTTGAATTGTGGTGCCCAGAACTGGACACAATATTTCAGGAGTGGTATAACCAAAGCGGAATAGAGCATGGGGAGCATTACTTCCTTAGATCTAGACACTATGCTCCTATTGATGCAGGCCAAAATCCCATTGGCGTTTTTTGCCGCCACATCACATTGTTGGCTCATGTTTAACTTGTTGTCCACGAGGACTCCAAGATCTTTTTCACACATACTGCTCTCGAGCCAAGCATTGTCCCCTATTCTGTATCTTTGCATTTCGTTTTTCCTGCCAAAGTGGAGTATCTTGCATTTGTCCCTGTTGAACTTCATTTTGTTAGTTTTGGCCCATCATCTCTCTAATCTGTCAAGATCGTTTTGAATCCTGCTCCTGTCCTCTGGAGTATTGGCTATCCCTCCCAGTTTGGTGTCGTCTGCAAACTTGATGATCATGGAAGAAGAGACGGAAATACGGGAAGGAAGGAAGGAAAGAGGGAGTGAAGGAAGGAGGGAAAGAAGAAGAGAAAAAGGGGAAGTTGGCCACAGCAATGCGTGGCGGGTACTAGTATATATGTGTGTGGGTGTGTGTATGTATATATATTCATTCATTCCCATCATAGTCAACTGTGAATCGCACATATGGTAGTTTCTGCGCCTGAGCAGAAACTACCATATGTGTGAATTCACAGGTGACCACTCGGGAAACTACGGTTACAGGTAAGCAACCTACACACACACACACACACACACATATATATATTTCTGGAGGATCTAGAAACAACCTAGAGAGGACCTATTTTATCAGAGGCAGGTAAATGAAGCCCACACATAGGTTACATTGTATCTCTGGTACTTTTTATAAAATAACAACAACAATATAATAATAATAATAATCCTCATCCTCATCATCATCATCATCATCATCATCTATATAAATAAAAATGTAATGTTCATTTGTGGGATTAATGGAACTCAAAATCCACTGGACGAATTGACACCAAATTTGGACACAAGACACCTAACAACCCAATGTATGTCCTTCACTCAAAGAATTGATTTTGTCATTTGGGAGTTGTAGTTTCTGCGACTGATAGTTCACCTACAATCAAAGAGTATTCTGAACCCCACCAACGATGGAATTGAACTAAACTTGGCACAGAGTTCTCCCATGACCAACATAAAATACTGGGATTGGTGGGCAGTGTCCTTTGGTTTTGGAGTTGTAGTTCACCTACATCCAGAGATCACTGTGGACTCAAACAATGATGGATCTGGACCAAACTCTACACGAATACTCAACATGCCCAAATGTGAACACTGGTGGAGTTTGGGGAAAATAGAATCTTGACATTTGGGAGTTGTAGTTGCTGGGATTTATAGTTCACCTACAATTGCAGAGCATTCTGAACCCCACCAACGGTAAAATTGGGCCAAATATCCCACACAGAACCGCCATGTAGGCCACAGCAACGCATGGCAGGGGACAGCTAGTAATAATAATAATAATAACAATAATAATAATAAAAGATGGAAGATTGAAAAAATAAAATAAAGTAAAATGAAAATACTGTTTAAAACAGGTACGGGCACACCCAGGCCCGGGGACCAGATGCGCCCCCTTCGGCTCTTTTCTCAGGCCCTTCTCTCTCTTAGCATTCTATCCTGCCAATGGAGCTCCTTAAACAGGAGGGTTGACCGCTCCCTGTAAGTCGCTCCACTTAGTAACCGTTGTACCAATTGAAATTTCAGAGTCTTCAAGGGCAGCCCCACGTAGAGTGCATTACAGTAATCCAATCTGGAGGTGACTAAGGCAAGGTACAACATTGCTATAACAAAGGGGCACTATTAAAGGGCACGATATACAGAGTTAGAATGCAAGTACAGACGTACTGATTAATGCAGATTAAAATCCATACTCTAATAAATACAGGCAGAGAGAAGATCCTTACGTATGCAATACTGAGGATGAATTTGCCCCTGGTGTCCAAGGAATGTTCCTTCTTCCCAGTCTCAACGCCAAAAATGTTGACTTTCCCGATGTGGCTCCCAGTTGCGACATACTGGGAATCGGGCGAAAAAGCCAGAGACCAGGCGTCGACTGCATGAAGGGAGAGGAAAACAGTGAACGTCCAACACTCGCTTGGATTCACATATTGATACAATGCAATGCAAAATGTTCTCAGTTGCTCAAGGAGGCAGAAGATGTGTTCATCTGGAAGGAGGAGCTTTGCATCCACTCATCATTTACTCAGATGCAAATAATAAACACATTTTTGGGGAAATGCATCTTTTGTACAGAGCGCACCAAGCCTTACCTGGCCCAGCATCAATAGACTTGATCTGTTTGCCAGTGTCCAAGTCCCAAATGCGGATGTGCGCGTCTAAAGAACTGGACGCCGCCACGGTGCCGGTGTGGCTGATGTCCACCGAAACCACTCCCAGCTGATGACCTTCCAGGGTCCACTTCACGTCCAGCTTCTCCTCGTTCCTTTGCAAAACATAAATGGGAGAGAAGAAAAGGGAAACCAAACAGAAAGGTTTTTTTGAAATGTGTGTTATTTCAAGCAACTGAAATAAAAACTGTAAGAAGAAAAAGGAGAAGAGGAGGAAAAAGGGAGGAAGAGGAGGAAAAAGAGGAAGAAGGAGGGAGGGGAAGAAGAAAAGGAGAAGAGTAGAAAGGAGGAGGTGAAAGAGGAGAAGAGAAAGGTAGGAGAGGAAAAGGAAGAGAAGAAGAGGAAGGAGGAAGAGACAAAGGAGAAAGAAAAGGAGGAGATGCAGAAAAAGGAAGAGAAAATGAGGAGGAAAAAAGGAGAACTGGAAGAAGGAGATGAAGGGGAAAGTGGAGGAGGAAAGGGAGAAGAGGAAGGAGGAGGAGGTGAAGGAGGAAGAGAGAAGATAGAGTAGGAAAAGGAGAGGAGGAAGAAGGAGGAGGTGAAGTAGAAAGAGGAAGAGACGCAGGAGAAAGGAGGAAAAGATGAAGCGAAAAGGAGGAAGAGGAGAAAATGGAGAAGCAGAAGAAGGAGATGAAGGGGAAAGAGGAGGAAGAGAGGAAGGAGGAGACAGAAAAGGAGAAGAGGCAGAGGAGGAGGTGAAGGAGAAAGATAGAAGATGGAAAAGGAAGAGGAAAAGAAGAGAAAGCAGGAAGAAGAGGTGGAGAAAGTGAGAAGATGAAGGAGGAAAAGGAGAAGAGGAAGGAGAAAGAGGTGAAGGAGGAGTAGGAGAGGAAAAGAAGGAGAAGAGGAAAAAGGGGGAGGTGAAAGAAGAGAAGAGAAAGATGAGAAGACAATTGAAGGAGAAGAAGAGGAAGAGATGAAGGAGAAAGAAAAGGAGAAGATGAAAAAGGAATAGGAGGAGGAGGAGAAAAAGGAGAAGCAGAAGAAGGAGATGAAGGGGAAAGAGGAGGAGAGGGAATAGGAGGACGAAAAGGAGAAGAGGAAAGAGGAGGAGGTGAAGGAGAAAGAGGGAGAAGATGGAGGACATGAAGGAGCAAAAGGAAAAGAGGAAGGGGGAGGAAGAGGTGGGGGAGGAAGAGGAGAGGAAGAGAAAGAGAAGAAGAAAAGGAGGAGAAGAAGAGGAAGGAGGAAGAGATGAAGGAGAAAGAAGAGATGAAGAAAAGGGAAGAGGAGGAGGTGAAGGAGAAAGAGGGAAAAGATGGAGGACATGAAGGAGCAAAAGGAGAAGAGAAAGGGGGAGGAAGAGGAAAGGAAGAGAAAGAGAAAGAGAAAAGGGGGGAGGTGAAAGAGGAGAAGACAAAGGAAGGAGAGGAAAAGGAAGAGAAGAAGAGGAAGGAGGAAGAGATGAAGGAGAAAGAAGAGATGAAGGAAAAGGAAGAGAAGAGGAGGAGGTGAAGGAGAAAGAGGGAGAAGATGGAGGACATGAAGGAGCAAAAGGAGAAGAGGAAGGGGAGGAAGAGGTGAGGAAGAGAAAGAGAAGAGGAAAAGGAGGAGGTGAAAGAGGAGAAGACAAAGGAAGGAGAGGAAAAGGAAGAGGAGGAAGGAGGAAGAGATGAAGAAAAAGGAAGAGAAGAGGAGGAGGAGAAAAAGAAACGGAAGAAGGAGATGCAGGGGAAAGAGGAGGAGGGAGGAGGAAGAAAAGGAGACTAGGAAGGAGGAGAAGGAGGTGAAGGAGAAAGGGGGAAGATGGAGGGGATGAAGGAGGAAAATGAGAAGAGGCAGGAGGAGGAGGTGAAGAAGAAAGAGAGAATATGGAGGAGGAAGAGGAAAGGGGGAAGAGGAAGAAGGAGGAAGAGGTGAAGGAGAAAGGAAGAATATGGAGGAGGAAAAGGAGAAGAGAAAGGAGGAGGAAAAGGAGGAAGAAGAGACGAAGGATAAAGTGAGAGGATGGAGAAGGAAGGAAAGTAGAAGAGGAAGAAGGAGGAGACAAAGAAGGAAGAGAAGGAGAAGATGAAGGAGGAGGAGAGCAGTTTTGAGTACATGCTTAACATTTCTCCAGTTTGAAAATGAAGTTGATGTTTATTTTCTCTTGGTTTTATATCCCGGTTTTCTTCTGCTCACAAAAATCAGAGAGTTGAAAGGCTATCTAGTTCAACCCCATTCTGTAATGCAACCAATCCAATTCACTGAAGAATTTTTTAAAGTCTATTCCACAACTTATTTTACTCGTTTCTATTCTATTTCTATTCTTCCCCCAACCCCACCCCAAACACACACACTTTTTTTCTGGGACTATGTTTCTGATTTCTTTAGACGTCAATGAAAGAACTAGGAACTTTACCATTTCCAGACTTTCACGAGGTCATCCAGAGATCCAGAAATAACCGTCTCCGTCCCATCATTCCGGTTTCTCCCCCAAGCAACGGACCAAATGGCGTCATCGTGTGCTGGGAGAAAAACACAACATTTGAAAGTATAATATAGTTGGCTCTCCGTTAACCGGAACTCTCAAGCAACTGGCAAAAAAAGAATCACAGAAATAATACTGAATTCATAAAGCTCTTCTGATGATACAGTAAAACTTACATTGAATTATGTTTGCCTTTATTGGTTGTAATTTGCTTTTAATGACTGTATTTCAACATAATTATTAAGTCAATGAAGAGTTTATGGGATAGTATAGTATGGGATATATTATTATTATTAATTAATTACCATTCAGTTTTATGGAATGACATAGTATGGGTTTATTATTACTCTGCAGAGTTTAAGGGATGGTATAGTAAGCGGTACGTTATCATTATTCTGCTGAGTTAATGGAATGGTATAGTATGGGAATAATAATAATAATAATTATTATTATTATTATTAGAAACACAAGATGAGTCAACAGCAGACACTCTGCTGGCTGTTGTATTGGATCACACGTCGGACACTTCCCAAGTGTCTAGGACTGTGTGATGTATTATTATTATTATTATTATTATTATTATTATTATTATTATTATTATTATTATAAACACAAGATGAGTCCACAGCAGACACTATGCTGGCTGTTGTATTGGATCACACGTCGGACACTTCCCAAGTAATGTATCGGCGAATATTGTGTGCAGATCCCAGCAAGGTGGCCTTCTGAAGCTGGCAGATGGTAATTTTGTCAGCGCCAATTGTGTTTAAGTGCAGGCCAAGGTCTTGAGGCACTGCACCCAGTGTGCCGATCACCATTGGGACCCCCTTGACTGGTTTGTGCCACTCTTTGCAGTTCGATCTTTAAATCCTCATTTTATTATTATTAATAATAAAAATTATTTTTATTAATAATAAAAATTACCATCTGCCAGCTTCAGAAGGCCACCTTACTGGGATCTGCACACAATATTCACCGATACATTACTTGGGAAGTGTCCGACGTGTGATCCAATACAACAGCCAGCATAGTGTCTGCTGTGGACTCATCTTGTGTTTCTAATAATAATAATAATAATAATAATAATATCCCGCTTTATCTCTTCCAAAGACTCAAAGTGGTTCACATTAAAAATATTACCACACAATTCAGATATACAATTAAAACATAATTAAACAGAACAGTATTTTAAAGCTCACAGTTAAAATCCATGTTTTAAAGTCCATTAAAACATATTCAAAGCTCTTAATATTACTATTACGAAGAGCTTATGGGATAGTATAGTATGAGGGAAGCACCACGTGGCACAGCGGGTTGAACCGCTGAGCTGCTGAACTTGCTGACTGAAAGGTTGGTGGTTCAAATCCAGGGAGCAGAGTGAGCTCCCATTGTTAGCCCCAACTCCTGGCAACCTAGCAGTTCGAAAACATGCAAATGTGAGTAGAGCAATAGGTACTGCTCCAGCAGGAAGGTAACGGCGCTCCATGCGGTCATGCTGGCCACATGACCTTGGAGGTGCCTACGGACAACACCAGCTCTTCAGCTTAGAAATAGAGATGAGCACCACCGCCAGAGTCGACTAGACTTAACGTCAGGGGAAACCTTTATCTTTACCTTTTATATTATGGAGTATATTATTATGATTCCGCAGAATTCGTGGGATGGTATAGTATAAGGTATATTGCTATTATTATTATTATTATTATTATTATTATCATCATCATCCATTAGCATAGAATAAAACACTGACAGCATCAAAAATAAATAGCGAAACCCATCCAAATAAATGATTTTGGCCTATTTTCAAGACGTAATTCTCAAACAATCAGATACTACATTTATCTGGCACTGACCAATCTCCATGAGTGCCAGGTAACCGAGAGTCTCCTGTATATGGAAAGTAATACAAATAAAAACAGTTGTCATTAATGGGTAGTTGTGTGTTTTTGGGCTGTATGGCCATGTTGCAAAAGCATTCTCTCCAGATGTTTTGCCTGCATCTATGGCAGGCATCCTCAGAGGTTGTGAGGTTAATACATCAACACTATATATTGTCGAAGGCTTTCATGGCCGGAATCACTGGGTTGTTGTAGGTTTTTTCGGGCTATTTCTGGACCACTCTCAGCACCATTAAAGCCTTGGCAGACCGTGCAAAAAGAATCTGCGAAGCCCACCTCCTTCAAGAGGAACTGAACCACCTCAACTGGGCTCTCCAGGCCAATGGAGACTCCACCTCAGACATCAGAAGAGCTGCAAGACCAAGAACAAGCCACGAGAGTCAAGACAAAGATCCACCCAGAGGAAAAGTGTTCTTGCCAAACATCAAGGGAACCACTGACCGCAGAGGGAAGCTGATGAAGAAACACAACATACAAACTATCTACAGACCCACCAAGAAAATCCAACAAATGCTACGTTCAGCAAAGGACAAGAGGGATCCTCTCACTTCTGCAGGAGTCTACCGTGTACCATGCAGCTGTGGACAAGTCTACAGAGGGACCACCAAACGCAGCATTGCCCAGACACGCATCAAGGAACATGAAAGGCACTGCAGACTACTTCAGCCAGAGAAATCAGCTATAGCAGAGCACCTGATGAACCAACCTGGATACGGCATATTATTTGAGAACACAGAAATGCTGGACCACACCAACAACCACCATGTCAGACTACACAGAGAAGCCATTGAAATCCACAAGCATGTGGACAATTTCAACAGAAAGAAAGAGACCATGAAAATGAACAACATCTGGCCACCAGTATTAAAAAACTCTAAAAATTACAACAGCACAACAACAGAGAGAAAACAAACTAGGACATATAATCACATCTCAACAAAAAATTTGTTCCAGGCACTGTCAGGCCATTATATGCTAATCAAGGTGGTCAGTTGAAACATTCACACCTAGCTCCAGCAGACAAGAGTCCTTTGTCCCACCCTGGTCATTCCACAGATATATAAACCCTTTTTTTCTAGTTCCAACAGACCGCACTACCTCTGAGGGTGCTTGCCATAGATGCAGGCGAAACGTCAGGAGAGAATGCCTCTAGAACATGGCATATAGTCCAAAAAAACCTACAACAACCCATCAATACTATGTTGTTTAGCACTCTGTTCTCACCTTGTTCTTGCTTGAAGAGAATACTGTACTGAAAAGGGGGAGAAAAAGAGAGATATCTCTGTTATGAAGGAATAGAAATTTAATGAGGAAATGAAATTGGGATTTTTGTGTTACTCACCTGAGTCGTCATGTCTTCATTAGAAGAGAATAGTCATGGAAATAGACGGGAAGAGGACAAATTCTCAGCTCTGGGTGCGTCTGTACTGTAGAATTAATGCAATTTGATGCCTATTATTATTATTACTTCATTTATTTATATCCTACTTTCTTCTCTTAACGAGACTCAGGTGGCTCTCAAAATATTAAAACCAGTGGAGATAATATAAAAACATTAAATCCACAAGTCTGCTGTGCTAATAATTGTAATATAGTGTATGTATATATAATATCGATCATAATATTTTTAAAAAAAAAATTTTGTCATGTCAGGAGCGACTTGAGAAACTGCAAGTTGCTTCTCGTGTGCAAGTTGCAAGAAACTGCAAGTTGCTTCTTGGCCGTCTGCAAGGATGTTGCCCAGGGGACGCCCGGATGATTTGATGTTTTATCATCCTTGTGGGAGGTTTCTCTCACGTCCGCATCAGCTGGAGCTGATAGAGGGAGTTCATCCGCCTCTCCCTGGATTCGAACCTGCAACCTGTCGGTCTTCAGTCCTGCCGGCACAAGGGTTTAACCCACTGCGCCACCAGGGGCTCCATGATATAATGCTAATAATAAAACAATATAATATTATATATTATATATTACATGCAATATTACTAATAATATTGCAGTATAGTGGTATAGTACAATATAGTAATCTACAATACTAATGTTGTGCTATGCTAATAATATAACATATTGCACAAAAATATAATATTGATCATAATATTATAATAAGATACAATATAATACTAATAATATAATATAATTATATATGATACATTACATTTATAGTAATAATTGGGGCACCCAATGGCACAGTGGGTTAAATCGACAGGGTTTAACCCACTGCGCCACCGGGGGCTCCTATCATAATATTGTAATACAATAAATAATAATATTGCATTATAGTGGTATAGTACAATATAGTAATATATAATACTAACATTGTGCTATGCTAATAATATAGTATACTGCATGTACATATAATTTGTAAGCCGCTCTGAGTCCCCTTCGGGGTGAGAAGGGCGGCATATAGATGTTGTAAATAAATAAATAATAATAAGTGTTACAAATAGATAAAGTCAACTAAAGCTGTTTAAAACTACTAAATATAATATATATATAATATAACCTATATTAATTACATAAAAATAAACCAATAGGAATATAAAAAGTATATAAATGATATAAAACATAAAATAATGTAATATATACAGACACACATACATACCAATAGGAATATAAAAATAATATAAAACATATAAAACATAAAATAATGTATGTAGGTGTGTGTGTGTGTGTATATATATAATATATAAAACTATATAAATGATATAAAACATGAAAACATAAAATGTGTTATATATGTAAAACAATATAACATATATAATATAATATATAATAAATAAAATAATATATATAATATATAATACATGGAATATTGTATACATATAAAATATATGTAATAATAATATAATATACATATAAAATATGTATATTATATTATATTGAAATAATATAATATACATATAAAATGTAATACATGAGATTATTTCTATATAGCATCTCTAATACATAAAATCATATAGAATTATATACAAAAATAAAGCTAAGGCTTAAGAGACCAAAGGGGAAAAAAGCATGGCTCCGTTGCCATGGCGACGAGGCCTAGCACACCCCGCGAAGCCTGCCCTCCCAGGCTCCGGCCCTTACGGTTCTCCTCGGCCCCTTCTTCCCTCCCAAAGCGTCCTGCCAACATTTGTTTTACCTCCCAAGGATCCCGCCACGGCGTCTCTGCCCCCTGCCTGGCGCTTCCGGCGCCGTCTAATGACGTCAGAACCAGAGCGCGCCCTTTTTTTGCGTAGAGAAGTACAGCTGAGCGCTCTTTGTTGCCACCTGATGGGCGGGAAGGACACTGCAGGAAAGGAATGAAAGGAAGGAAAAGAGGAAAAGCATGATTTTACATATACATATGCAAAATACATATACACATTTATATATACATATACATGCTCACATATACATACACATGCTTACATATACATACATATACATATGCACTTATACATACATACATACCTATACACATGCATGTACATGTTTACATGTATTTACATACACATGCATACATACATATGCACATACATATAGACATACAAATACATGTACATGCACATACATATACTCGCATATACATGCATATACATATATACATACATATGCATACACATGCCTATATACATGTATACATACATATACATGCATATATACACATATGTGCATATACATGTATACATGCATACACATACATATATACATGTATACATTCACATACATATACATGCATAAACATATATACATGCATAAATATGCATACACATGCATATACATGCATACATATACATATATACATGCATACATATACATACACATGGATACACATGCATACATATACATTCACATATATATATACATGCACATGAATATACATGCATACATATACATTAACATACATATATATATAATATACATGCATATATACACACATATACGTGCATATACATGTATACATGCATACACATAGAAAGAACCAGGCTCTGAAAGAACCAGGCTCCATTTCGGCTCATCCTGGCTCCAGCAAAACCTAGGAAGCTTCATTTCATGTATACATACACATTCACATACTTATACATATACATGCATAAACATATATACATGCATAAATATACATTCACATACATATACATGCATAAACATATATACATGCATAAATATACATACACATGCATTTACATGCATACATATATATTCATATGCATATATACATGCATATATATACATACACATATATAGCTACATATACATGCATATACATATATACATGCATACATACATTCACATATGTATACATATACATATACATGCATATACACATATATACATGCATACATGCATATACATACACATGCATATATATAATATACATGCATATATACACACATACACATATATATATGCATATATATACATGCTTACACATATATATATATACAAGCATACATACATATAATAATATACATAGATATACACATCCATACATCCATATCTCTATCTATCTATCTATCTATCTATCTATCTATCTATCGAGTAGTTTAGAACAATCCACAGGCAATTCATTAAAGTATATATTAAATATTTTTCAAAAACATGAAACAATGGCGTTATAATGCATGTTAATATTGTCATGTTTACTGGTTTGAAAGGTATACATGGTTTAGTTGTGTGGCTTTTTAAAATGTCTATATTTTAATACATTTCTATAGTAGATTATTTGGTTTTGCATTCCATCAAGGCCTCCCACGGGCACGTCAGCCGGCCGTCATCCACCTGGCTTTCATGCGCCCTAGAGGACCCTTCAGAGTCCTTTTCAAAGGGAGAAAGAGACGTGGTTATTGTGCTTCGGGAAGTGACGAGTGAGTCCTGCAAGCATCCCGTGCAACTTTTATGAAGCGGATCGTCTTTCGGGGCTCTGAAAGAACCAGGCTCCATTTCGGTTCATCCTGGCTCCAGCAAAGCCTAGGAAGCTTCATTTCACACAAGGCTCAAGCCTATGAAATACCTGGAAGATGTAGTTTTATAAGGTCTTTGGCTCCAAAGAGGTTGAGCTCAATCCAAGGTCAGCTGGGAATTCGTTGGAGGTCAAGCAAGACCTTACTGTGGCCCACATGGGGGTTCTGTGTGGGACGTTTGGCCCAAGTCTATCGTTGGTGGGGTTCAGAATGCTTTGTGATTGTAGGTGAACTATAAATCCCAGCAACTACAACTCCCAAATGTCAAGATTCTATTTTCCCCAAACTCCACTAGTGTTCACATTTGGGCATGTTGAGGACACTGCTCACCAAACCCTTCCAGTATTTTCTGTTGGTCATGGGAGAACTGTGTGCCAAGTTTGGTTCAATTCCATCGTTGGTGGGGTTCAAAATGCTCTGTGATTGTAGGTGAACCACAAATCCCAGCAACTAAAACTCTCAAATGTCAAGATTCTATTTTCCCCAAACTCCACCAGTGTTCACATTCGGGTAGATTGAGTATTCGTGTAGAGTTTGGTCTAGATCCATCATTGTTTGAGTCCACAGTGACCTCTTGATGTAGGTGAACTACAACTCCAAAACCAAAGGTCAGTGCCCACCAAACCCTTCCAGTATTTTCTGTTGGTCATGGGAGAACTGTGTGCCAAGTTTGGTTCAATTCCATCGTTGGTGGGGTTCAGAATGCTCTGTGATTGTAGGTGAACTATAAATCCCAGCAACTACAACTCCTAAATGTCAAGATTCTATTTTCCCCAAACTCCACCAGTGTTCACATTTGGGCATGTTGAGTATTTGTGTAGAGTTTGGTCCAGATCCATCATTGTTTGAGTCCACAGTGACCTCTTGATGTAGGTGAACTACAACTCCAAAACCAAAGGGCACTGCTCACCAAACTCTTCCAGTATTTTCTGTTGGTCATGGGAGAACTGTGTGCCCAGTTTGGTTCAATTCCATCGTTGGTGGGGTTCAGAATGCTCTTTGATTGTAGGTGAACTATAAATCCCAGCAACTACAACTCCCAAATGAGAAAATCATATATTTTTAGTGAAGGACATACATTGGGTTGTTAGGTGTCTTGTGTCCAAATTTGGTGTCAATTCATCCAGTGGTTTTTGAGTTCTGTTCATCCCACAAACGAACATTACATTTTAATTTATATAGATAGGGTTCAATGCTATGGAATGCATGGAAGTTGTAGTTTTACAAGGGCTTCCAAACTGGAGAAGCTGGGCGCCATTTGAATTCTTCCGGGCTCAAGCAAATCTTTCATTTGCACAAGAGTCAAGGCTATGGAATGCCTGGAAGTTGTAGTTCTACAAGGTCTTTAGTTCTACATAAGTTGAGCTCTAATAGGACATCATTGTAGTTCAAGCAAGACCTAGATAGCATCCTTTCACATAAGGCTCAAGGCTATGGGATGCATAGGAGTTGTAGTTGTATGAGGGCTTCCACTCTGGAGAAGCTGGGCTCCATTTGGGTTCATCCAGTCTCAAGCAAAACTTTCCTTTGCAGAAGGCTCAATGCTATGGGATTCTGGGAGTTGTAGTTTTACAAGGTCTTTAGCTCCTAAGAAGCTGGGTTTGATTTGAGACCAGCTGGAGGTTCGTTGCAGATCAAGTAAAACCTGGGAAACTTCCTTGATCCTTTTGCAGAAGGCTCAATGCTATGGGATTCCGGGAGTTGTAGTTTTACAAGGTCTTTGGCTCCGAAGAAGCTGGGCTCAATTCGAGATCAGCCGGGGGTTCATTGCAGATCAAGTAAAAACTGGGAAACTTCCTTGATCCCTTTGCACAAGGTTCAATGCTATGAGATTCTGGGAGTTGTAGTTTTACAAGGTCTTTGGATCCGAAGAAGCTGGGCTCGATTCAAGGTCAACCGGGGATTCATTGCAGATCACGTAAAACCTGGGAAACTTCCTTGATCCCTTGGCACAAGGTTCAGTGCTATGGGATTCTGGGAGTTGTAGTTTTACAAGGTCTCCAAAGAAGCTGGACTCGATTTGAGATCAGCCAGGGGTTCATTTCAGATCAAGTAAAACCTGGGACACTTCCTTTTGCTCAATGCTGTGGGATCCTGTGACCCACTTTATGTCTAGGTGCATTTTGGGGGAGGGTGGACTACGAATAATGGGATTTGCAGTACCTTAACCCAATTCACAGACCACTGCGACCCTCGCGAATGATGAACCTGGACCACAGTTGTCACATAGACTCCTCATCACTAACAGAACATACTGGAGACATTTGGGAGAAGTTGACCTTGATTTATGGGAGTTATAGTTCACCTGCATCCAGAGAAACTGTGACACCCACCAACAATGGACCGGGACCACACTTGGCACAGAGAAGCCTGAAGATCAACTGAACATACTGCAGAGTATTGGGGATGTTTGGCCTTAATTTTGGGAGTTGTAGTGAAGTCGATAGGAATTTTAGAAGGAGGAGAGACCCTGCGGCCCCACCAAAGAGGGATCGTTACGTTGGTGAGCAAAGAGAAGCCTAATTTTAAGCAATTTATTTTCCCTAAGTTCCCAAAAAGAATCTCACCAAAGTTGAAGAAAGCGCCACCGAGATGATTTATTAGCGATTCAGCTGAAAAGGATGCAAAGCGGCAATCTTTCACCAAGTTAAGCATACATGTACACAAATAAATGCCATTTTTATAGGAAAAAAGAGTGTGTGGTTTGAATCTCCCACCCCCCACCCCCGCCGCCTAGCTTGAAGGTGATTGGCTCGCGCCTCAACAGCTGGGAGGAGGCTTGTCTGCCCCTTGAGCGCCTGGGCCAATCACAGAGCTTCTGCCGCCTTGGCGTGTCGACGAATCAGGAGGGAGGGAGGTAGGACAAGGGAATACAATGCATTCTTGAATGGATTATGGAGTTACAGGAAATGTCCAGGGGGCCAATCTATTGTGTCGTGATTGATCTGAGATAAGCATCAATGTACTGCAGGATATTGGGGATGTTTGGCCTTAATTTTGGGAGTTGTAGTGAAGTCGATAGGAATTTTAGAAGGAGGAGAGACCCTGCGGCCCCACCAAAGAGGGATCGTTACGTTGGTGAGCAAAGAGAAGCCTAATTTTAAGCAATTTATTTTCCCTAAGTTCCCAAAAAGAATCTCACCAAAGTTGAAGAAAGCTCCACCGAGATGATTTATTAGCGATTCAGCTGAAAAGGATGCAAAGCGGCAATCTTTCACCAAGTTAAGCATACATGTACACAAATAAATGCCATTTTTATAGGAAAAAAGAGTGTGTGGTTTGAATCTCCCACCCCCCACCCCCGCCGCCTAGCTTGAAGGTGATTGGCTCGCGCCTCAACAGCTGGGAGGAGGCTTGTCTGCCCCTCGAGCACCTGGGCCAATCACAGGGCTTCTGCCGCCTTGGCGCGTCGACGAATCAGGAGGGAGGGAGGTAGGACAAGGGAATACAATGCATTCTTGAATGGATTATGGAGTTACAGGAAATGTCCAGGGGGCCAATCTATTGTGTCGTGATTGATCTGAGATAAGCATCAATGTACTGCAGGATATTGGGATTGTTTGGCCTTAATTTTGGGAGTTGTAGTTCACCCTTATCCAGAGAGCACTGAACCCAGCCAATGTCAGATCTGGACCAAACTTGGCACATAGACCCAACATGGCGAAGTGAGCATACTGACAGGGTTTGGGGAGGATTGCCACATGATTTTGGGAATTGCAGTTCACCCACATCCTTATGCATTTTCTTACTAAACTATTATGACCAAATACCCCAAAACAAAACAAAAAAAGCCTCTTTAAAAAACAAAAAAATGGCACGACCGGGTCCCCAAGCTAGTAATAAATAATGTGCATGCACTCCGGACTTGGCATTGTCGAATGAATGTCGTTGGTGTTTCAAACGTTGGAAAGCGACTCGTTTGCCGCAGCATTTGCCTCCTCGAATCACGTCACATTAGCCATCGCTACGCTAGAAGGGAGATCCCCTCGAAGGTATGAAACCATATGGAAAATCCAGAGATGCTTCGATGCGCCAGCGATGTGCGAGGGACAGAGAGATATATGAAACACCTTCGAATTACCGTGCCACTCTATTCAGTTCGCAGTGTAGACGCAGTTCACAAGCTGCGTCTACACCGTCAAATTAACACACTTTGACGCCACTTGAGCTGCCATGGCTCAATGCCATGGGGTCCTGGGAGTTGTAGTTTGATGCACTCTTTGGGAAAGTAGGCTATAGATATTTCCCAGGATCCCATAGCATATAATGCAATTTGACCGCAAGATATGGGGCTACACTGGCCATATAATGCAATTCAACAGCAAAATATGGGGCTACACTGACCATATAATGCAATTCAACCACAAGATATGGGGCTACACGGGCCATATAATGCAATTCAACAGCAAGATGTGGGGCTACATTGACCACATAATGCACATGGGGCTGCACAGACCATATAATGAAATTCAACAACAAGATATAACACTGGTTTATAATGCAATTCAACCACAAGATATGGGGCTATGCTGAACCATATAATGCAATTGAAACACAAGATATGGGGCTACACTGGCCATATAATGCAATTGAAACACAAGATATGGGGCTACACTGGACATATAATGCAATTGAAACACAAGATATGGGGCTACGCTGACCATCTAATGCAATTCAACCACATTATATGGGGCTACACTGGCCATATAATGCAATTCAACTACATTATATGGGGCTACACTAGCCATATAATGCAATTCAACTACATTATGTGGGGCTACACTGGCCATATAATGCAATTCAACCACAAGATATGGGGGCTACACTGACCATATAATGCAACAACAAGATATGGGGCTACATTGACCATATAATGCAAATCAACCACAAGATATGGGGCTACATTGACCATATAATGCAATTCAACCACAAGATATGGGGCTACACTGGACATATAATGCAATTGAAACACAAGATATGGGGCTACACTGGACATATAATGCAATTGAAACACAAGATATGGGGCTACACTGGCCATATAATGCAATTGAAACACAAGATATGGGGCTACGCTGACCATCTAATGCAATTCAACCACATTATAGGGGCTACACTGGCCATATAATGCAATTCAACTACATTATATGGGGCTACACTAGCCATATAATGCAATTCAACTACATTATGTGGGGCTACACTGGCCATATAATGCAATTCAACCACAAGATATGGGGGCTACACTGACCATATAATGCAACAACAAGATATGGGGCTACATTGACCATATAATGCAAATCAACCACAAGATATGGGGCTATGCTGACTATATAATGCAATTCGACCACAAGATATGGGGCTACACTGACCATATAATGCAATGCAACTGCATATGGGACGACGCTGATTATATAATACAGTTAAGATGCAATGTATGGAGCTACACTGACTATATAATGTAGCTAAACTGCAATATATGAAACCATTCTAACCATATAATGCAATTCAACTGCAATAAATGAAGCTACACTGAACATATAATGCTGTTAAGATGCAATATATGGAGCTATACTGACGATATAATGCTGTTAAGATGCAACATATGGAGCTACACTGACCATATAATGCTATTAAGATACAACACATGGAGCTACACTGACCATATAATGCTGTTAAGATGCAATATATGGAGCTACACTGACCATATAATGCTGTTAAGATACAACATATGGAGCTACACTGTCCATATAATGGTGTTAAGATGCACTATATGGGCTACACTGACCATATAATGGTTAAGATGCAATATATGGAGGTACACTGACCATATAATGCTGTTAAGATGCAATATAAGGAGCTACACTGACCATATAATGCTGTTAAGATGCAATATATGGAGCTACACTGACCATATAATGCTGTTAAGATACAACATATGGAGCTACACTGACCATAAAATGCAGTTAAGATGCAATATAAGGAGCTACACTGACCATATAATGCTGTTAGGATGCAATATATGGAGCTACACTGACCATATAATGCTGTTAAGATGCAATATATGGAGCTACACTGACCATATAATGCTGTTAAGATGCAATATATGGAGCTACACTGACCATATAATGCTGTTAAGATACAACATATGGAGCTACACTGACCATAAAATGCAGTTAAGATGCAATATAAGGAGCTACACTGACCATATAATGCTGTTAGGATACAACATATGGAGCTACACTGACCATAAAATGCTGTTAAGATGCAATATATGGAGCTACACTGACCATATAATGCTGTTAAGATGCAATATATGGAGCTACACTGACCATATAATGGTTAAGATGCAATATATGGAGCTACACAGACCATATAATGCTGTTAAGATGCAACATATGGAGCTACACTGACCATATAATGCTGTTAAAATACAATATATGGAGCTACACTGTCCATATAATGGTGTTAAGATGCACTATATGGGCTACACTGACCATATAATGGTTAAGATGCAATATAAGGAGCTACACTGACCATATAATGCTGTTAGGATGCAACATATGGAGCTACACTGACCATATAATGCTGTTAAGATGGAATATATGGAGCTACACTGACCATATAATGCTGTTAGGATGCAACATATGGAGCTACACAGACCATATAATGCTGTTAAGATGCAATATATGGAGCTACACTGGCCATAGAATGCTGTTAAAATACAATATATGGAGCTACACTGTCCATATAATGGTGTTAAGATGCACTATATGGGCTACACTGACCATATAATGGTTAATATGCAATATAAGGAGCTACACTGACCATATAATGCTGTTAAGATGCAATATATGGAGCTACACAGACCATATAATGCTGTTAAGATGCAATATAAGGAGCTACACTGACCATATAATGCTGTTAGGATGCAACATATGGAGCTACACTGACCATATAATGCTGTTAAGATGCAATATATGGAGCTACACTGACCATATAATGCTGTTAGGATGCAACATATGGAGCTACACTGACCATATAATGGTTAATATGCAATATATGGAGCTACACTGACCATATAATGCTGTTAAGATACAATATATGGAGCTACACTGACCATATAATGCTGTTAGGATGCAACATATGGAGCTACACTAACCATATAATGCTGTTAAGATGCAATATATGGAGCTACACTGACCATATGGAGATCCACCTTGGAAGCCTCTTATTCATGGGGTCACCATAAGCCAGCTTGATGACATGGACAACTACCCATCCCCTCCCAAAAGGAATGGTACAAAAGTGGAAACATAATAAGTGGACACTAAAATATACCATGTTGTTTACCTTCTTCATGGAAATAGCCCTGCCTCATTTACCCCATTCGGGTCTATTTTCCCGAATCCGGTCCTTCTTGAGATGGAGCGAGCATCGCTCTCCAGCTCCATCCAGAAGACCCTCCTTCTCAGCATCTTTGCAACGGTATGTCATTATTTTCTATTTCTAGGATGATGATGCTCTTCCTTCCACACATCTGCTCAATGGCTCATCATAGTAGTCCTTCACCATAATGACGGCTCTGTCTCCTACTTTCATTTGTTAATTAGTCATTCATTAAAGGACCGTTAGAAAGAGCTGCATCCTCCTCTGGGCAGAGAGCTCATTCCAAGAAAAGCATGGCATTAATGCAGTCTGATGCTACTTGTACTGACTTAGCTCAATGCTATGGAGTCATGAGAGTTGTAGTTTGGGGAGGCATCAGCCCTCTTTGGCCAGGACCTTGTCAAACTACAGATCCCAGGATCCCATAAGGTGCATTCCACAGTGTAAATGCACCTTAAGTTTTGTATAAATAGTTTGTAGATGTTTATATTTATTTTTTTCCACTGGTTATTTGAGAGTTCTGCATTATAATTAAATAATAATAATAATAATAATAATAATAATAATGAAATAATAATAATACATAATAATATGTATAATAATACATCACACAGTCCTAAACACTTGGGAAGTGTTCAACTTGTGATTTTGTGATACCAAATCCTGAAAAATGAGACGAAGGAGGCCCTGATTCTGGTAGCCCTAGAACAAGCCATTCGAACCAATGCCACCCAAGCCAGAATCGAAAAGTCAACGACAGATCCCAAATGTAGACTCTGCAAGGAAGCAGATGAAACAATAGATCCCTTCCTCAGCTGCTGCAAGAAGATCGCGCAGACAGACTACAAGCAGAGGCACAACGCCGTTGCTCAGATGATTCATTGGAACTTGTGCCACAAATACCATCTGCCTACGACAAAGAACTGGGGGGATCACAAGCCGGAAAAAGTTACAGAGAATGAACACGTCAAGCTACTCTGGGACTTCTGGATTCAGACTAACAGAGTTTTGGAGCACAAGACTCCTGACCAAATACGGATTGTCGATGTTGTAATCCCAAGCGACAGCAGAATTGATGAGAACATCTGGAAAAGCTGACAGAGTACAAGGATTTAAAGATCGAGCTGCAAAGACGCTGGCACAAGCCAATAAAGGTGGTCCCAGTGGTGATCAGCACACTGGGTGCAGTGCCTAAAGACCTTGGCCTGCACTTAAACACAACTGGCACTGACATTATTAGCACCTGTCAGCTGCAAAAGGCCACCTTATTGGAATCTGCACACATTATTTGCCGAAACATCACACAGTCCTAGACACTTGGGATGTGACGGCGCGAGTGGCGCCACCTATGTGTAGAACTGTTAGTTGCAAGATTTAAACTTTTGTATCATGCTTAATCCTGCCCTTTTTACCCTGCTTATGTATAAATTGGATTGATTGGTTACTTATAGCTGTCAATCAGTATTGTTTGGCTCCACCTCTTCCTGGAGGAGGGGAGTGCTTCCCTTTTTCATTCTGCCATCAGAGTTTCTATCGGATGGACGTGAGTAAGAGACTTGGCTCTACAAGTCCCTGCTTAAATTACCTCTCAGCAACAGTTCTGAAGTTTTTTACCCTTGTGACTTATGCTTCATGTTCAGACCAACATGAACGATGTTGGAAGTCTCAAGCACCTTCAAACCAGTTCTTTTGGCACTAGAGGAAGATCCTGAGTCTTTGAACTGGGGTTGTGGTCTGCTCCGGCATTCACAGCCATTGAGGAAAGAGGAAACAGGAAAAGCTTCTCAGCTAAAAACTCCTTGGACTTGAGAGATTGTAAAGTATATTTCCTTTATCCCTGTTGAAACATCAAGCTTATGCCTGAGAAAGATAACTCATTGTGAACAATAAATACCATTTCGAGTTATCTGTTGTGTTTTGGTCTTTGGGAGTTCCAGTTTCCTAAAGGAGGGCAAGAAGCAATCCCCTGGGGAAAGAGGCCACGTCCATGCCTCTCTCATTAAGAGTTATAGCCCCCAGGCGTGACGGCACATGGGAAGTGTCTGATGTGTGATCCAATACAAAAGCCAGCTTTGTGATCTTGTTTGCTTTGCACTCATCTTGTTGTGTATCTAATATAATAATAATAATAATAATAATAATAATAATATTAATAATAATGATGTGGCTCAAGGTGGGATAGAACATCATTAAAAGAGATTAAAATACACTATTATCATACTGTATTATAATGTAACACTGAGGCCTTCTCATTCTGAGGCCTACTAACTCACTGAGGTGTTTCTCCCACAGAGGTAACACTATGTAACAAAGTTTGAAAAATGTTCTGTTACTGCTTTGAAAGTGTTATCTTCTGTTTGATTGTATGATACTTAGAATCATAGAATCAAAGAGTTGGAAGAGACCTCATGGGCCATCCAGTCCAACCCCATTCTGCCAAGAAGCAGGAACATTGCATTCAAATCACCCCTGACAGATGGCCATCCAGCCTCTGTTTAAAAGCTTCCAGAGAAGGAGCCTCCACCACACTCCGGGGCAGAGAGTTCCACTGCTGAACGGCTCTCACAGTCAGGAAGTTCTTCCTCATGTTCAGATGGAATCTCCTCTCTTGTAGTTTGAAGCCATTGTTCCTTTGCGTCCTAGTCTCCAAGGAAGCAGAAAACAAGCTTGCTCCCTCCTCCCTGTGGCTTCCTCTCACATATTTATACATAGCTATTGAAAAGAAGGAGGAACTGAGGGATGATTTATTGTTGTCACCAATTTGAAAGGAACCAGTATTCAGATTTTGCCCCAGTTCCCAATTTTAAAAAGACTTAGCCGATTTGCAATGGAGGTTGCCGATTAGGAACCAAATTTACCATCAAGTTAGGAGGGAGCCTGTTCAATTGCACCTCCTCCTTTATTAAGAAAGTAATAACTTAGTAGTAATTACACTGTATATACTGTAGCGTGACTGGAGAGAAGAATGTAGATTTATTTGGTTACTTTTCCCTACGTTTCTGCCACTACGTGAGGTAAGTTGTAATATTGTGAGTAATGGCACTTTGGACACAGAATAGACGTAGCTGAGGCAATCTTCAAATAAAAGTTAACAATTTTATTAAGTATACAACATGTGGTTGCAAGACGTAACTTTTCCTTGTTGCACATGGAATAATACTTGTAACTTTAACAGTTCATTCTTTCAAGTAACACGGTATCTTTCTGACGTAGAGCACTTGTTTCAGACAAAGTTTCCATACAGGGAAGTTTCCCTTAGTAGATCCTCCCTAGATCAAATACTAAGTAAACTATTCTTTAGCCTCTCCTTAGACTAAAAGAATACCAGCTATGCTTCACCATTCCGCTGCACTAGCCTGAGAAACTTCCAATAGCCAAACCCAGCTTTTCAAAGCCTCAAAGCTTTGCTTCACAAGTCACTCCGCCACCTTGTCCTTTCCTTCTCTCCCAACTCCTAACTCCTCACTCCTCTGAACCTAACTCCTGACTCCTCTGAACCTAAACCCAGACTGCTCACTCCTATAAACCTAAACCCTAACTGACTTTTAACTGTCGTTTTTTCAAACTCTCCCCTCTAAACTCCTCCCACTTCCCTCGGTCTCCATGGCAACGCACATGAAGGACTCCTCTGACTTAGGCCGCTCCAGCCTTACTACAGCCAATCTAAACACAAATACAGTTAAAATCATACAATTTATAATCAACTCCTGTACAGCTATCATATCTCCTCTCAGCCTTCTCTTCTTCAGGCTAAACATACCCAGCTCCTTAAGCCGCTCCTCATAGGGCTTGTTTTCCAGACCCTTGATCATTTTAGTCGCCCTCCTCTGGACACATTCCGGCGTGTCAATATCTCTCTTGAATTGTGGTGCCCAGAATTGGACACAATATTCCAGGTGTGGTCTACTTAAGTTGAAAGTAGTTGTTCTACTCCAGAAATGTTTTTTGTCACTGCCATAAACTATGTGGAATTGGTTGAGACTCGATGAGAGATTCATTGAAAAACTAGAGCAAAAAGTGCTGCAGGATATCTTCCAAAAAGCAAAGTTTTTTTTTCAGTTTAATAAAGTTCTCCTATGTTTTTATAATAGAACCAATTAGGAAATGATATTTATAACCCAGGAACAAAAAGTGTTTTATATTCCGTAATTAAAGAAGGAGAAAAGATTCCTAGGAGTTCTTCCGATTTGTTAATGGAGCTGCCTTAGGTTTTTGTAAAATTGTTCAGTAATTGGATCAACTTGGCTGCCCAACCCATCATCCTCGACCTCTGGAGCCAAAAAGGAACCTATCCAACCAAGAGACATCTTGGCCGATGACGCACAAGTAGGACACAAACAGCAGGGAATCCATCCTGTGGCCAAGATACCAATCGGGCTTCGCTTGGAAGGATCTGGCAGGGTTTTTCAGATGCCCCGTTCCAGTCCTGGGGTTTTGAAAGGAACAGATGCAAAATTCTGGCACAGAACGGCAAGCATTTTGGCGTCCCAATGAGAAATAGAGCAAGGTTGGGTTCAAGAAGGCCAGATATGCTACATCCACGGTGTTCCCTACTTCCCTACTTCCACCCAGCTTGAATTTTGCATAGAATTATGGGGAAAAAATAGACCCCTGTCTGATTCCATTTTCCATTTTGCTGCATTTTGCACCAGCTTCAGTTTCCGGATCACTGGCAAAGGAAGGCCAATGTAGAGGGCGTTACAGTAGTCAAACCTCGAGATGACTGTCGCCTGTATCACCGTAGCCAGGTCGTTCCTAGATAGGAAGGGAGCCAGTCGCCTAGCCTGACGTAGATGGAAAAACGCAGATCTGCTCACAGCAGAGACCTGGGCCTCCATTGTGAGCAGCGGGTCCAATAAGACACCAAGGCTTTTTACAGAAGGTGACGGACGTAGTGTCTCGCCATCCAGGGTAGGCAGCTGGATCTCCCTCCCACCCGGACGGCCCAGCCAAAGGATCTCCGTCTTCGCTGGGTTCACCCTCAACCTGCTGGCACGCAACCATCCAGTAACGGCCTCAAGGCACTGATGGAAATTTTCGGGTACGAAGTCTGGCCGGCCCTCCATCTTCAGAATGAGCTGAGTGTCGTCAGCGTACTGGTGGCACTCAAGCCCAAATCTCCGCACCAGTCGGGCAAGCGGTCGCATATAGATGTTAAATAATAGAGGAGAAAGAATAGCTCCCTGCGGGACCCCGCAAGTTAGCGGAGATCTCTCAGAAACCATCCCTCCCCTCACCACACGCTGTCCCCGATTCTGGAGGAAGGAGGACACCCATTTAAGGGCTATCCCCCTAACCCCAGTCACGGCTAGGTGGTGGGTCAATAGATTGTGATCGACCGTATCAAATGCTGCTCTGAGGTCCAATAACACAAGCAGCGCTGATCCGCCTTGATCCATCTGGCAGCGGAGCTGATCTGTGATGGCAACTAGCTCAGTCTCCGTCCCGTGCCCACTACGGAAGCCGAACTGGAAGGGATCGAGTCCAGCTGTGTCATTTAGGAACTGCTGCAACTGTTCCGCTGCTGCCCTCTCAACCACCTTGCCCAGAAACAGAAGGTTCGAGACCGGGCGGTAGCTAGAGGGAACCGAACGATCTAAGTCTATTATTATTATTATTATTATTTATTATTAACTTTATTTGTACCCCGCTAGCATCTCCCGTAGGACTCGATGCGGTTCACACAGGCCGAAGCCCCAAAACACAATACAACAGAACATAATACAACAGCAATACCAGAAGCAAATCAAAACAGTTAAGCAAAATAAACAATAACAGTAACAATACATCAGGACACTTTAAAACTGGGCCGGCCAGAGCAGTGGGTACAGGATTAAAAGTGCTGAAGTGGCAGGAGGAATGTAGGATTATAAAATAAGTGCGGTGTGCAGCGATCTTAATTCTACTAAAGTGGCTCGAGAGCAGTACGTGTGAAAAAGATCTTGGAGTCCTCGTGGACAACAAATTAAACATGAGCCAACAGTGTGATGTGACGGCAAAAAAAGCCAATGGGATTTTGGCCTGCATCAATAGGAGCATAGTGTCTAGATCTAAGGAAGTAATGCTCCCCATGCTCTATTCTGCTTTGGTTAGACCACATCTGGAATACTGTGTCCAATTCTGGGCACCACAATTCAAGAGAGATATTGACAAGCTGGAATGTGTCCAGAGGAGGGCGACTAAAATGATCAAGGGTCTGGAGAACAAGCCCTATGAGGAGCGGCTTAAGGAGCTGGGCATGTTTAGCCTGAAGAAGAGAAGGCTGAGAGGAGATATGATAGCCATGTATAAATATGTGAGAGGAAGCCACAGGGAGGAGGGAGCAAGCTTGTTTTCTGCTTCCTTGGAGACTAGGACGCGGAACAATGGCTTCAAACTACAAGAGAGGAGATTCCGTCTGAACATGAGGAAGAACTTCCTGACTGTGAGAGCCGTTCAGCAGTGGAACTCTCTGCCCCGGAGTGTGGTGGAGGCTCCTTCTTTGGAAGCTTTTAAGCAGAGGCTGGATGGCCATCTGTCAGGGGTGATTTGAATGCAATATTCCTGCTTCTTGGCAGGGGGTTGGACTGGATGGCCCATGAGGTCTCTTCCAACTCTTTGATTCTATGATTCTATGATTCTAGGACTTGGTGACGGGGATTCCTAATCTGAGAAGGCACATCGGAACAGCCAAGTTTTTAAATTCTTTCTGAAAACTGCCAAAGTAGGGGCCTGTCTGAGATCTTTTGGGAGGGCGTTCCAAAGTCGGGGGGCCGCCACAGAAAAGGCCCTGTCTCGCGTCCCCACCAAACGTGCTTGCGACGCGGGTGGGATCACGAGCAGGGTCTCTCCAGATGACCGAAGTGAGCGTGTGGGTTCGTAGACGGAGATGCGGTCACGCAGGTAGGGTGGTCCCAAACCGTTCAGGGCTTTGTAGGTGAGCACCTGCACCTTAAATTGGGCTCGGAAAATAAATGGAAGCCAGTGGAGCTCCTTAAACAGAGGGGTAGACCTCTCTCTATAATGAGCCCCGGTTAGCATCCTAGCTGCTGCCCGCTGGACCAATTGGAGTTTCCGAGCCGTTTTCAAGGGCAGCCCTACGTAGAGCGCATTGCAGTAATCTCCTCACAGATGCTCTATTGCCTCCTTATTCTTCCTTTTTCTACCAACGTAAGCAAAGAAGCCCTTATCAGCCCCCTGTGATAAATCCCTATATTAACCTTGATTGCCCCAATATTAAGAGTAAAAAACTTGGGCATCTATGGAGAATATTACCGACAATGGTGTTGTCCCTTCACTGCTATGATGGCTATATATGGTTAACTCAGATATAACTCCCAGTGCATCCCGAGGGTTGTTTTCCTTAACAGCATCCCTTCCTTCCTTTGGGGTCGCATCAGATCTCCCTTAATGCGCAATAATTGAGATAATTGGCTGATGCAGTTTCTAATTAGGAGAGAAAGATCGGCTAACCTTTGACTGACAAACTTGCTTAGGGAGCTCCGATGGGAAGGTCCTTTGGCACATACGCACACAATCCCAACTAACAAACAAACAAAGAGACAGATCTACCAACCTCTCTCCATCGCAGTGGCGCTCAACCTTCCTAATGCCGCGACCCCTTAATGCAGTTCCTCATGTTGTGGTGACCCCCAAGCATCACATTATTTTCTTTGCTACTTCACAAATGGGATGAATCGTAATGCAAATATCTGATATGTAGGATGTATTTTCATTCACTGGACCAAATTTGGCACAAATACCCGATATGCCCACATCTGAATACTGGTGGGGTTTCATTTTGTCATTTGGGAATTGTAGTTGCTTGGATGTATAGTTCAGCTACAATCAAAGAGCATTCTGAACCCCACCAAGGATGGAATTGAACCAATCTTGGCACACTGAACTCCCATGACCAACAGAAAATACTGGAAGGGTTTGGTGGGCATTGACCTTGAGTTTTGGAGTTGTAGTTCACCTACATCCACTGTGGACTCCAAACAATGATGGACCTGGACCAAACTTGGCACGATTACTCAATATGCCCAAATGTGAACACTGGTGGAGTTTGGGGAATACAGACCTTGACATTTGGGAGTTGAAGTTGCTGGGATTTATAGTTCACCTACAATCAAAGAGCATTCTGAACTCCACCAACGATGGAATTGAACCAATCATTGCACACATAACTCCCATGACCAATTGAAAATACTGGAAGTGTTTGGTGGGCACTGATCTTGGTTTGCGAGTTGTAGTTCATCTACATCCAGAGAGCACTGTGGACTCAAACAATGATGGATCTGGACGAAACGTGACACAAATACTCAATATGCCCAAATGTGAACACTGGTGGAGTTTGGGGAATACAGACCTTGACATTTGGGAGTTGAAGTTGCTGGGATTTATAGTTCACCTACAATCAAAGAGCATTCTGAACTCCACCAACGATGGAATTGAACCAATCATTGCACACATAACTCCCATGACCAATTGAAAATACTGGAAGTGTTTGGTGGGCACTGATCTTGGTTTGCGAGTTGTAGTTCATCTACATCCAGAGAGCACTGTGGACTCAAACAATGATGGATCTGGACGAAACGTGACACAAATACTCAATATGCCCAAATGTGAACACTGGTGGTGTTTAGGGAAAATAGACTTTGACATTTGGGAGCTGTAGTTGCTGGGATTTATAGATCACCTACAATCAAAGAGCATTCTGGACTCCACCAAGGATGGAATTCAACCAAACTTGGCACACAGAACTCCCATGACCAACAGAAAATACTGGAAGGGTGTGATGGTCATTGACCTTGAGTTTTGGAGTTGTAGTTCACCTACAGCCACTGTGGACTCCAAACAATGATGGATCTGGACCAAACCTGGCACAAATACTCAATATGCCCAAATGTGAACACTGGTGGAGTTTGGGGAAAATAGACCTTGACATTTGGGAGCTGTAGTTGCTGGGATGTATAGTTCACCTACAATCAAAGAGCATTTTGAACTCTACCAATGATGGTATATATATCAGGATACCACTCGAAACAGATTTTGACTTGCACTCCCTTCAATGTGCCTCAATGTCAACATTAGGGACACAGAACACAACACAGAACCCCCATGACCAACAGAAAATATTGTGTTTTCTATTGGTCTTTGGCAACTTCTCTGACACCCCCTCGTGACCCCTCCAGGAGTCCCGACCCCAGGTTGAGAATCCCTGATCTAAGCAATAATAAAGAACTTTGTTAAACTTTCCAAGTTTCTAAAGACTTTGTTTAGGAAAATCCATAGGGCCTCTCAGCCGAGGCACCCCAGCGTCCCACTGGGCACAAAGAGCACGTCCTGTTTTAAAAGGCAATTGCTATAGGCCCAGCAAGTTTCAGCACACTGTTTTTTAATAAAGTGCCAGGAATTCATATGACCCACACGCGATCCATGCCCCCATCATTGTTGTAAGGAACTAATAAGCGCAAATCCTAATATTTTTTGCAGCTGGACTTCTATTTCTCCTTGGTCTGCCTGGGAGAATCTCTGGATTTTTCCACTTTCAAAGCTAGCGTTTGAATGATAAACAGGCCAGGCACAATATCGGAATGGAAAACAGAAGGGAACGTGAATGACAACCTTTCCTTTCCTCCTCCTTCCCTCCCACCCCATAACCATCTAGGCCATTCCGAGAAGTCTCAAGACACCGCAGAAAGAGGTCGTAAATTGGGTTTAACCTTATATCATGTCATTTATATTCCCTCGGCGGGAGAAAAGGGCAGCTGAATGGAGCAGGTGGCTGCTTTTCATCCAAGGGTTGTTCTGGGAATATCGAAGGTTCCTTTCCTTCCGAACAAGTGATGATAACTGTTTTTGGCATAGGGAGAGCCGAAAATCAAGTCTCACCACCATTTGTTTATTCTGTCATAGAGGGATAGAATCATGTTCCGCCTTCCAGGAGCATGGTTTACATTGCCTTTTAGCTGCATGGGATAGCATTCCTTTGCATTTCCCCAGGGTTGCCTGTAGACCCAGCAGCACCCTGGAAGTTCAACAGTATCAGAGCCTGGAAAGCCAGCCTGCAGGCCCTCTGCAGTTATTGGTTTAGAAAGTATCTCTTTGGGTTTGGAGTCCGTCCTTTTTCCTGGGGTTGAGATCTCCATTTTGGAATCTCCCCTGCCTCCTTTAGTAGAGAAAAGAACCTCGGATGTGCTGTTGGTCAGGCAGAGATCTCAGAAAAACCCATTGTGAGTACTATTGAGTTATAGAGATATATTAAGATATTGAGACAGTAATTGAGTTATTGAGAAATAGAGAGAAATTGTCAAAAAAAAGTCAAAAAGAATGATTGACAACTGGAAAATAGAGGGAGAAAATGTGGAGGCCGTGACAGACTTTGTATTTCTAGGTGCAAAGATGACTGCAGATGCAGACTGTGGCCAGGAAATCAGGAGACGCTTCCTTCTTGGGAGGAGAGCAATGTCCAGTCTCGATAAAATAGTGAAGAGTAGAGACATCAGACTGGCAACCAAGATCCATTGCCTAGTCAAAGCCATGGTATTCCCTGTAGTCACCTACGGATGTGAGAGCTGGACCTGAGGGAAGGCTGAGCGAAGGAAGATCGATGCTTTTGAGCTGTGGTGTTGGAGGAAAGTGCTGAGAGTGCCTTGGACTGCGAGAAGATCCAACCAGTCCATCCTCCAGGAAATAAAGCCCGACTGCTCACTGGAGGGAAAAATACTAGAGACAAAGTTGAAGTCCTTTGGCCACATCATGAGGAGACAGGAAAGCCTAGAGAAGACAATGATGCTGGGGAAAGTGGAAGGCAAAAGGAAGAGGGGCCGACCAAGGGCAAGATGGATGGATGGCATCCTTGAAGCGACTGGACCGACCTTGAAGGAGCTGGGGGTGGTGACGGCCGACAGGGAGCTCTGGCGTGGGCTGGTCCATGAGGTCACGAAGAGTCGGAGACGACTGAACGAATTTACAACAAAAGAGAGAAATAGTTATTGAATACTATTGAGCATTACTTCATCTTCAAAACTGACCTTGTGCTTAGATAGGGGAAGACCTGTTCTTTCTAACCATAGCAGTTCAGGGTTAGGGTGAAATATCTCAGGATTTTTTCTACCATTTGGAGAAAGGTTACCTCAGTAATTCAAGAAAAGGGGAAAGAAAGAACATCTGTATGGTTTCTCAAATTGACTGTTTTTGTTGTAACTTTATCAAGCTGTGCCAAGTCTGCCAAGGACTTTGGAAATAACTATTTTGTTGATGTTCATATCTTGACTGGCATCAGTTGCTGAAAGTATTGAGTTATTGCTTCAAAAAAAGACCCCCAGCAGTTCGCCCAGATAAAGAGAGAAGCACATCTGAGTTTTAACGTTATAGCGGTGTGACGGCACAAATCATAAAGTTGGAAGAGACCTTGTGGGCCATCCAGTCCAACCCCATTCTGCCAAGAAGCAGGAAAACTGCATTCAAAGCACCCCCAGCAGATGGCCATCCAGGCTCTAAGCCTCCAAAGAAGGAGCCTCCATCAAACTTCGGGGCAGAGTGTTCCACTGCTGAACATAGAGTCATAGAAGTGGAAGAGATCTCATGGGCCATCCAGTCCAACCCCATTCTGCCAAGAAGCAGGAAAATTGCATTCAAAGCCAACATCACCACCCCCCCACCCCCCACCCCGGCAGATGGCCATCCAAGCTCTAAGCCTCCAAAGAAGGAGCCTCCACCACACTCCAGGGCAGAAAGTTCCACTGCTGAACATAGAGTCAGAGAAGTGGAAGAGTTCTCATGGGCCACCCAGTCCAACCCCATTCTGCCAAGAAGCAGGAAAATTGCAAAGCACCCCTGATAGATGGCCATCCAGCCTCTGTTTAAAAGCTTCCAAAGAAGGTGCTTCCACCACACTCCGGGGCAGAGAGTTCAACTTCTCTCACAGGAAGTTCTTCCTCATGTTCAGGTGGAAGCCTCCACCAAGCTCTGGGGCAGAGAGTTCCCCTGCTGAACAGCTCTCACAGTCAGGAAGGCTTTGTTTTCCCAAAGGCTAGAATTGCTTTTGCTCTAGTATTATTCTAGAGACTGCATCTATCAAAGATTGGCCATAGAATCATGTTGGAGGACCAAGCAAATGACTGGTTGGGAATTTCTAGGTCTTCCAGAGCAATTCTGTGGCCAAGTTCATCCAGAAATAGAATCCTAGAGTTGGAAGAGACCTCGAGGGCCATCCAGTCCAACTCATTCTGCCAAGAAGCAGGAAAATTGCATCAAAAACCTCCCCAACAGATGGCCATCCAGGCTCTGTTTAAAAGCCTCCAAAGAAGGAGCCTCCACCACACTCCGGGGGAGAGAGTTCCACTGCGTGGGGAAAAACGAAGTATGGATCATCAATGTTGCAATCCCAGGTGACAGCAGGATCACAGAGAAACAACTAGAAAAGCTGACACAATATGAGGATTTAAAGATTTAACTGCAAAGACTCTGGCACAAGCCAGTAAAAGTGGTCCCAGTGGTGATCAGTGTTTAAGACCTTGGCCAGTACTTAAACACAGAGGTGGTCCTAGATAATTTTCAACGGTAAGCAAACAGTATTTTGCCCATCCCAAACAATCACTGATATATATTTTCTATTTGTCGTGGGAGTTCTGTGTGCCATATTTGGTTCAATTCCATCATTGGTGGAGTTCAGAATGCTCTTTGATTGTAGGTGAACTATACATCCCAGTAACTACAACTCGCATATGTCAAGGTCTATTTTCCCCCAAGAGCGTCTCAAGAGCACCCCTGGGCAAAATCAACTCTACCGCGAATGCTTACTTTGCGTAATGGGTTGAGCTGCCCCTGGATCGGATCAACCCATTTGGCATCCCACTTCATTAATGCCTCCTTCCGTTAATTGCTCTGTTCTCTTCCCAGCCATCATCCCCATCAACTTGGCGCATCTTCTGACTTTCAGGGGAGATGTCCTCTTTAATTAATGGAGGTTTCACAGTCACCGAGCCCGCATGGGCAGGGACCAGCGTGAGCAGGAAAGGAGAAGGAAAGGAAGAAAGAAGCCTCTTTAATTACGGCCAACGAGGGCCGCCGTTAGTCATGGAATGATAATTCCATAATCAGATGCTTGAGCGATAATTCACTCAAGCTGTCCCTTGCTTTTGTGGGATTCCTTTCCCTCCTTTGAGGCTCTTCTTGTGATGTTGGGACAAAACCGATGAAAATGCCCTTTGTTTGCGGAGAAGGCGAAGCTACGAGGCTTCAAGGCAACCTTTCTTTGATGCCGCCACCAGGCTTTGTCAATTTGGAGACTTTTTTTTGGATGGCAGAACTTCGCTTTCCCGACATTTCCATAAGTTGGAATAGGTATCGGAACATGTATCGCACTGATGTTCATTGTCCGGCTTTGTTTGTTGGCTGCCTGGTGCAAAACAACGCCAACGCAGCCATATTGGATGGAGCAGATGGTAGAGTCGGGTAAGCCAATCGCAGATCGGATACGACGGCGATGCAGCCTATCGAACGCTTCCAACGCACTG
Organism: Anolis sagrei; assembly: GCF_037176765.1. Classification (NCBI taxonomy): domain Eukaryota; kingdom Metazoa; phylum Chordata; class Lepidosauria; order Squamata; family Anolidae; genus Anolis; species Anolis sagrei. Next base: position 8,435,512 of record NC_090029.1, read on the forward strand.
CTAAGAATTGCGCTCGTAGAAGCTTCGAGATCGAGAATGTGCAAGCGCAGAAGGGCCAGTTTCGGCCTGCCTTCCTTGGCAGAGAATGCATTATTATTATTATTATTTTCCAAATCAGAAGTGACGCAGTGTCGCTTCTGGCTTTTGTGTTTGGCTGATTGCACAAGCGCCGGATTCGAGGACGTTCAGACAGAATCATAGAATAATAGAATCAAAGAGTTGGAAGAAGCCTCATGGGCCATCCAGTCCAACCCCATTCTGCCAAGAAGCAGGAATGTTGCATTCAAATCACCCCTGAGAGATGGCCATCCAGCCTCATAGAATCATAGAATCATAGAATCAAAGAGTTGGAAGAGACCTCATGGGCCATCTAGTCCAACCCCCTGCCAAGAAGCAGGAATATTGCATTCAAATCACCCCTGACAAATGGCCATCCAGCCTCTGTTTAAAAGCTTCCAAAGAAGGAGGCTCCACCACACTCCGGTGCAGAGAGTTCCACTGCTGAACGGCTCTCACAGTCAGGAAGTTCTTCCTCATGTTCAGATGGAATCTCCTCTCTTGTAGTTTGAAGCCATTGTTTCGTGTCCTAGTCTCCAAGGAAGCAGAAAACAAGCTTGCTCCCTCCTCCCTGTGGCTTCCTCTCACATATTTGTACATGGCTATCATATCTCCTCTCAGCCTTCTCTTCTTCAGGCTAAACATGCCCAGCTCCTTAAGCCGCGCCTCATAGGGCTTGTTCTCCAGACCCTTGATCATTTTAGTCGCTCTACTTTGGACACATTCCAGCTTGTCAATATCTCTCTTGAATTGTGGTGCCCAGAATTGGACACAAACAGGGAAGAAGAAGGGACGCAGGCCAACTCCATCATGGGATTTGGGGGTACCAAAATTCCCCATCCGTATCTCTCTCTGCGTGCTTGGGAAGGTCTAAATCATTATTTCTCAACCTTCCTAATGCCGCGACCCCCTTAATACAGCTCGTCATGTTTTCATAAAGCCATACAAAGACTTAATTTGGAATAAAACAGGAAAATGTTGTTTATTTTATTAATCATACTATCAAAGAGTGGGAAGAGACCTCATGGGCCATCCAGTCCAACCCCATTCTGCCAAGAAGCAGGAATATTGCATTCAAATCATCCCTGACAAATGGCCATCCAGCCTCTGCTTAAAAGCTTCCAAAGAAGGAGCCTCCACCACACTCCGGGGCAGAGAGTTCCACTGCTGAATGGCTCTCACAGTCAGGAAGTTCAGATGGAATCTCCTCTCTTGTAGTTTGAAGCCATTGTTCCGCGTCCTAGTCTGCAAGGAAGCAGAAAACAAGCTTGCTCCCTCCTCCCTGTGGCTTCCTCTCACATATTTATACATGGCTATCATATCTCCTCTCAGCCTTCTCTTCTTCAGGCTAAACATGCCCAGCTCCTTAAGCCGCTCCTCATAGGGCTTGTTCTCCAGACCCTTGATCATTTGAGTCGCCCTCCTCTGGACACATTCCAGCTTGTCAATATCTCTCTTGAATTGTGGTGCCCAGAATTGGACACAATATTCCAGGTGTGGTCTAACCAAAGCGGAATAGAGCATGGGGAGCATGACTTCCCTAGATCAAGACACTATGCTCCTCTTGATGCAGGCCAAAATCCCATTGGCTTTTTTTGCCACCACATCACATTGTTGGCTCATGTTTAACTTGTTGTCCACGAGGACTCCAAGATCTTTTTCACACGTACTGCTCTCGAGTCAGGCATCCACCATTCTGTATCTTTGCATTTCATTTTTCCTGCCAAAGTGGAGTATCTTGCATTTGTCACTGTTGTACTTCATTTTGTTAGTTTTGGCCCATCTCTCTAATCTATCAAGATCGTTTTGAATCCTGCTCCTGTCCTCTGGAGTATTGGCTCTCCTCCCAATTTGGTGTCGTCTGCAAACTTGATGATCCTGCCTTCTAGCCCTTCATCTAAATCATTAATAAAGATGTTGAACAGGACCGGGCCCAGGACGGAACCCTGCGGCACTCCGCTCGTCACTTCTTTCCAGGATGAAGAGGAAGCATTGGGGAGAATCACCCTCTGGGTTTGTCCATTTAACCAATTCCTGATCCACTTCACCGTAGTTTTGCCTCGCCCACATTGGACTAGTTTCCTTGCCAGAAGGTCATGGGGGACCTTGTCGAAGGCCTTCCTGAAATCCAGGTACGCTACATCCACGGCATTCCCCGCATCTACCCAGCTTGTAGCTCTATCGAAGAAAGAGATCAGATGAGTCTGGCATGACTTGTTTTTGATAAATCCATGTTGACTATTAGCGATGACCGCATTTCCTTCTAAGTGTTTGCAGACCGCTTCCTTAACAATCTTTTCCAGAATCTTGCCCGGTATCGACGTGAGGCTGACCGGACGGTAGTTGTTTGGGTCGTCCTTTTTTCCCTTCTTGAAGATTGGGACCACATTGGCCCTCCTCCAATCTGCTGGAACTTCTCCCGTTCTCCAAGAACTCTCAAAGATGGTTGCCAATGGTTCCGAAATGACTTCCACTAGTTCCTTCAATACTCTGGGGTGTAGTTGATCTGGCCCTAAAAGGGGACTTGAACTCATTAAGAGCGGCCAGGTATTCCTGGACGACTTCTTTCCCAATTTGGGGTTGGATGTCCTCCAATCCCTCATCCACTCCATCTTGCTGATGTTGAAGATGACTCTCTTTTTGTGAGAAGACCGAGGCAAAGAAGGCATTAAGTATTTCTGCCTTTTCCCTATCCCCTGTCAGCATTGCCCCATCTTCTCCTCGAAGAGGTCCTATCGCCTCCTTGTTTTTCCTTTTTCTACTGACATAAGTATAGAAGCCCTTTTTATTGTTTTTAATGTCCCTGGCAAGTCTGAGCTCGTTTTTTGCTTTAGCCTTGCGGACCTTTTCCCTACAGGTGTTGGCTACTTGTTTGAATTTTTCTTTGGTGATTTCTCCCTTTTTCCACTTCTTGTGCATGTCTCTTTTGTGTCTTAGCACAGTTAGAAGTTCTTTGAACATCCATTCTGGCTTCTTTGCAGGGAGTCTGTCAAGGTGATGCATGCCATATGCCAGCAAATATGGAAAATACAAGAATGGCCATCAGACTGGAAAAAATCAACTTATCTCCCCATACCAAAAAAGGGAAATGCGAAAGACTGCTCCAACTTCCGTACAGTGGCCCTTATTTCTCATGCCAGTAAGGTAATGCTCAAGATCCTGCAAGGTTTATGTACAAAATGTAATTGTATGTAATAAATGTGATAAATCAATAAAAAATTATTAAAAAAAAAAAGATCCTGCAAGGAAGCCTCCAGCAATACATGGAGCGAGAGTTGCCAGATGTTCAAGCGGGGTTTAGAAAAGGCAGAGGAACGAGAGACCAGATTGCCAATATCCGGATGCTGGATAATGGAGAAAGGCAGGGAGTTTCAGAAAAACATCTATTTCTGTTTCATTGACTAAAGCCTTTGACTGTGTGGATCATCATAAACTGTGGCAAGTTCTTGGTGGGATGGGCATCCCAAGCCCCCTTCCCTCTCTCCTGAGGAATCTGTACAAGGACCAAGTAGCAACAGTCGGAACTGACCACGGAACAACAGACTGGTTCAAGATTGGGAAAGGCGTCCGGCAAGGCTGCATCCTCTCACCCAACCTTTTTAACTTGTATGCAGAACACATCATGCGAGGATGTGCGGGGCTGGATGAATGCAAAGCTGGGGTGAAAATTGCTGGAAGAAACATTAACAACCTCAGATATGCAGATGACACCACTCTGATGGCCGAAAGCGAGGAGGAGCTGAGGAGCCTTCTAATCAAGGTGAAAGAAGAAAGCGCAAAAGCCGGGTTGCAGCTAAACATCAAAAAAACCAAGATTATGGCAACAATGATTGACAGCTGGAAAATAGAGGGAGAAAATGTGGAGGCCGTGACAGACTTTGTATTTCTAGGTGCAAAGATTACTGCAGATGCAGACTGTGGCCAGGAAATCAGAAGACACTTCCTTCTTGGGAGGAGAGCAATGTCCAGTCTCGATAAAATAGTAAAGAGTAGAGACATCAGACTGGCAACCAAGATCCATTGCCTAGTCAAAGCCATGGTATTCCCTGTAGTCACCTACGGATGTGAGAGCTGGACCTTAAGGAAGGCTGAGCGAAGGAAGAGAGATGCTTTTGAGCTGTGGTGTTGGAGGAAAGTGCTGAGAGTGCCTTGGACTGCGAGAAGATCCAACCAGTCCATCCTCCAGGAAATAAAGCCCGGCTGCTCACTGGAGGGAAGGAGACTAGAGACAAAGTTGAAGTCCTTTGGCCACATCATGAGGAGACAGCAAAGCCTAGAGAAGACAATGATGCTGGGGAAAGTGGAAGGCAAAAGGAAGAGGGGCCGACCAAGGGCAAGATGGATGGATGGCATCCTTGAAGTGACTGGACTGACCTTGAAGGAGCTGGGGGTGGTGACGGCCGACAGGGAGCTCTGGCGTGGGCTGGTCCATGAGGTCAAGAAGAGTCGGAGACGACTGAACGAATGAACAACAACAAAATATAAATGAAGGCTGTGAAGGAAGGAAGATTTCAAAAGGTTTTAAAAGATTCCTGTTTGAATTTCTACGTGTGGAACTTTGTTCTAAAGTATCTCAAGATATAAGTATCATGCTCTGTATTGAAGAAAAGCCTGACAAGTTATCTGCAAGCATTCAGCTTATTGACTAGGTTCTTGTAGGTTTTTTCGAGCTATAGGGCCATGTTCTAGAGGCATTTCTCCTGATGTTTCGCCTGCATCTATGGCAAGCATCCTCAGAGGTAGTAAGGTCTGTTGGAAATAGGACAATGGGTTTATATATCTGTGGAATGACTGGGGTGGGGCAAAGAGCTCTTCTCTGCTGGGGCTAGGTGTGAATGTTTTAGCTGACCACCTTCATTAGCATTTGAAGGCCTGGCTGAGCCTGGGAAAATGTTCTGTTGAGAGGTGTTAAGATGTGCCTGGTTGTTTCCTCTCTGCTGTTTTGCTGTTGCAATTTTAGAGTTTTTTAATACTGGTAGCCAGATTTTGTTCATTTTCATGGTCTCCTTTCTGTTGAAGCTGTGGACAAGTCTACATAGGGACCACCAAACACAGCATTGCCCAAACACGACTCAAGGAACATGAAAAGCACTGCAGACTACTTCAACCAGAGAAGTCAGCCATAGCAAAGCACCTGATGAACCAGCCTGGACACAGCATATTATTTGAGAACACAGAAATGCTGGACCACTCCAACAACCACCATGCCAGACTACACAGAGAAGCCATCGAAATCCACAATCATGTGGATAATTTCAACAGAAAGGAAGAGACCATGAAAAATGAACAAAATCTGGCTACCAGTATTAAAAAACTCTAAAATTGCAACAGCAAAACAGCAGAGAGGAAACAACCAGGCACATCTTAACACCACTCAACAGAACATTTTCCCAGGTTCAGCCAGGCCTTCAAATGCTAATGAAGGTGGTCAGTTGAAACATTCACACCTAGCTCCAGCAGAGAAGAGCTCTTTGTCCCACCCCAGTCATTCCACAGATATATAAACCCATTTTCCTACTTCCAACAGACCTCACTACCTCTGAGGATGCTTGCCATAGATGCAGGCGAAACGTCAGGAGAAATGCCTCTAGAACATGGCCCGATACATTACACTACATTAGGGAGAACTTCCTGGCTGTGAGAGCCGTTCAGCAGTGGAACTCTCTGCCCCGGAGTGTGGTGGAGGCTCCTTCTTTGGAAGCTTTTAAGCAGAGGCTGGATGGCCATCTGTCAGGGGTGATTTGAATGCAGTATTCCTGCTTCTTGGCAGAATGGGGTTGGACTGGATGGCCCATGAGGTCTCTTCCAACTCTTTGATTCTATGATTCTATAGCCCAAAAAAACCTACAAGAACCTAGTGATTCCAGCCATGAAAGCCTTCGACAATACAGCTTATTGACTGTTCAAAATAAACAACATTTTCCTGTTTTATTCCAAATTAAGTCTTTGTATGGCTTTATGAAAACACGAGGAGCTGTATTAAGGGGGTCGCGGCATTAGGAAGGTTGAGAAATAGCGATTTAGACCTTCCCAAGCGCGCAGAGAGAGATACGGATGGGGAATTTTTGGTACCCCAAAATCTGGTGATGGAGTTGGCCTGCGTCCCTTCTTCCTCCCTGTTTCCGGCCTCCGAGGCTTTGCAGAGACCACCCCTCTCTTCTGGGCCCATTCTTTTCTCTACCTGAATCCCCCCGGGGTTTTTCCCCCCTTTTGCAGATGGAGCTCATTCATCTTCCCAAAAGTGTCGCGGAGACAAAAGCGAGCCCCATATGTACAGATGGAGAAGGGGGCCGTTCAATCATCCGTCCAAATCCGGGACCGATAATGGGAACTGAAGTATCCCCCTGTGTTTATTGACTTGGGACGGTCGTGATCGGGGAGGTTGGAGGGCCGCCGACGTGGGGCTGGGGGGTCGGGAGGAAACAATGCCTTCGTCGGAAGAAGAAAGGAGCCACGGGGGCCCTCAAGACAACAAGATGGGGACCGGGGGAAGCCTCGAATCAATGGTCCTGTGTGACACAAATAAATGATACATCTGGAAACGCAAATGGCCGGCCGTAAATTTTGCCCCCAAATTAAATTGACAGCGGGTCTCCCGACACGACAATGGGTGAAATGTAAGCCGACGGGTGCGGAAGGAAGGGCATTTCCACACTCTCGCCTCGTATTGTCTATTAGAGCCTCATTAAAATGTCCCTGCATCATTAGGTTTTTGCATCTGGGGCATCCGTCCAGAAGAAAGGCCTTCTGCTAAAAATACGGGGCGGGGAGGAAGAAGAAGGGTCTCTCTTTCTCTCCCCCGCCCCATTTTACCCGCTGCGTAGAGTCACAAGGGAGCCTGACACGCAAGCTCGGACAAACGCGTCCCCTTCCTCTTACGTATGAACATTTATATCCCACTTTTCCTCCCACATGGCTCACGTTACGTGCAATTTGTAATACGATTTTTTTTCCGAAGCACGAAGCAACAATCCGCTTCAAAACATCCATTCGGAAAGCGATGACACCTGTCGCATCGCCCCATTGTGGAAGGGCTTGGCTTGCCATTCAAAGTGAGCAGAGAATGGGGCCAAGCAAGACTTTCTTGAGAGTGAATTGCAGCCACCAAAAAGGCCCCGTCTCCCAGAACCACAAATCAGGAAATTGCTACTATTTTGGACCACAGAGATCAAGTTTCTAGGAATGTTCTAGATCTTCCAGGATGGCTCTATGGTTATAGCCTGTGCTGGACGGGGTTACACTAATACACGCCAGCTGCACCCATACCTTGGGAAGTCTGACTTGGCCACCGTAGTCCACGCTCTGGTTACATCCCGTATAGACTACTGCAATGCTCTCTACGTGGGGTTGCCTTTGAAGACTGCTCGGAAGCGTCAAATGGTCCAGCGTTCGGCAGCCAGGTTGCTAACAGGAGCGGCACTCAGGGAGCATACAACTCCTCTGTTACGACAGCTCCACTGGCAGCCAGTTTGCTACCGGGCAGAATTCAAAGTGCTGGCATTAGTCTATAAAGCCCTAAACGGTTCTGGCCCTACTTACCTCTCCGAATGCATCTCCTCCTATGAACCGACTAGGACACTAAGATCATCTGGGGAGGCCCTGCTCTCAGTCCCATCTGCATCACAGGCGCGCTTGGCGGGGACAAGAGACAGGGCCTTCTCAGTGGTGGCCCCTCGGCTGTGGAATGCCCTGCCTGCAGATATCAGATCGGCCCCCTCCCTGCTGGCGTTTCGGAGGAAAGTGAAGACCTGGCTGTTCGAACAAGCATTTGATAAACAGTGTAATTGAACATAGGAATGGAATAATGGATGATGAGAGTGGATTCTGATTTTACTGTTCAGGCGCTAATGATTGTTATTCTGATGTTAATGATTTATGTTACAATTGTTTTTAATTTCCCTATACTTGTCTCGTGATGTTTTGTATCGATGTTGTTCACCGCTTTGAGTCGCCTGAAGGCTGAGAAAAGCGGTATATAAATAAAGTAAATCAATCAATCAATCAATCAATCAATCATAGATCCCAATGAAGACTCTGCAAGGAAGCAGATGAAACGATAGATCCCATCCTCAGCTGATGCAAGAAGATCACGCAGACAGTCTACAAGCAGAGGCACAACACCGTTGCTCAGATGATTCATTGGAACTTGTGCCACAAATAGCATCCTGCCTGCGACAAAGAACTGGTGGGATGACAAGCCGGAAAGAGTTACAAAGGAGTTTGGCAACACGCCACACTCCTCTGGGACTTCCGGATTCAGACAGACAGAGTTTTGGAGCATAATACTCCTGACCTCACAATCGTGTTAAAAAAACAAAGTATGGATCGTGGATGTTGCAATTCCAGCAAGATTGAAGAGAAACAACTGAAAAAGCTGACACGATACGAGGATTTAAAGATCGAACTACAAAATCTGGCACAAATCAGTAAAGGTGGTCCCAGTTGTGATCGGCACACTGGGTACAGTGCCTCAAGACCTTGGCCTGCGCTTAAACACAATCAGCGCTGACAAGATTACCATCTGCTGGCTGCAAAAGGCCACCTTACTGAGATCTGCACACATTATTCACCGTTACATCACACAGTCCTAGACACTTGGGAAGGTCCGACGTGCGATCCAATACAAGAGCCAGCAGAGTGATCTTGTCTGCTGTGCATTCATCTCGTGGTGTTTAATAATAATAATAATAATAATAATAATAATAATAATAATAATACCTTTATTTTTATACCCTGCCAACCATCTTCCCAAGGGGATTTCGGGGCGCCTTACAAGGGACTAGCCCAAAAATTACAATAAAACACAACAGGTGCCTCTGCTTGTAGTCTGTCTGCGCGATCTTCTTGCAGCAGCTCAGGATGTGACCTATTGTTTCATCTGCTTCCTTGCAGAGTCTACGCTTGGGATCTGTTGTCAACTTTTCAATTCTGGATTTGATGGCATTGGTTCTAATGGCTTGTTCTTGGGCTGCCAGAATTATTATTATTATTATTATTATTATTATTATTATTATTATTATTATTATGTTGGACTCATCGCTGAGCCTGGAATCCCAGGTTTCGGCAGTGGTCAGGGGAGCATTTGCACAATTAAAACTTATGCGCCAGCTGCACCTGTACCTTGAGACGTCAGACTTGGCCACGGAGGTCCATGCTCTGGTTACATCCCGAATACATTATTGCAACATGTTTGGTTTTTAAATCCTCATATCGTGTCAGCGTTTCCAGTTGTTTCTCTTCAATCCTGCTGTCACCTGGGATTGCAACATCGACAATCCATACTTTAGGTTCTTGTGGATTTTTCCGGGCTATAGGGCCATTTTCTAGAGGCATTTCTCCTGACATTTCGCCTGCATCTATGGCAAGCATCCTCAGAGGTGAGGTGTGTTGGAAATAGGACAAATCCATACTTTGTTTTTTAACACGATCATGAGGTCAGGAGTATTGTGCTCCAAAACTCTGTCTGTCTGAATAATAATTATTATTATTATTATTTATTTATTTACAGTATTAATATACCACTTTTCTCACCCCTGGGGGGACTCAAAGCGGTTTACACATAACTGACAAAACTTCAGTGCCATACATTGGACACTGACGCGGTGCCAAACCATAACAACCACAATAATAAAACCACAATTAAACATAAATCATAATTAGACAGTACATAAGCAATCATTAAAACAATCAATAATAAAAACAGTCTCGCCAGTCGTATTGTCATTCTAGTCCATGTCCTTTAAACTCTACAAACATCTACTGTCCGAAGGCCTGGTCCCAAAGCCATGATTTTAATTTCTTTCTAAAAACCAGGAGGGAGGGAGCAGATCTTACCTCATTTGGGAGTGTGTTCCATAGGCGAGGGGCCACAGCTGAGAAGGCCCTGTCTCTCATCCCCGCCAGACACATTTGCGCAATTGAAGGGTGCGAGAGCAGGGCCTCCCCGGATGATCTTAGATTACAAGATGGGACGTAGGGGTGGATGCGTTCGGACAAGTAAGCTGGGCCAGAACTGTATAGAGCTTTATAGGTCCAAACCAGCACTTTGATTTGGGCTCGGAGATGGACTGGCAGCCAGTGGAGCTGACACAACAGGGGGGTAGTATGCTCCCTGTATGTCGCCCCAGTTAGTAATCTGGCTGCCACCCGTTGGACTAGCTGAAGTTTCCGAACCGTCTTCAAAGGCAGCCCCATGTAGAGTGCATTGCAGTATTCTATTCGGGATGTAACCAGAGCATGGACGACCATGGCCAGATCAGACTTCCCAAGCACGAGTTTTAACTGTGCAAAAGCTCCCCTGGCCACCGCCGAAACCTGGCGTTCCAGGGTCAGCGATGAATCCAGAATCACGCCCAAGCTGCGAACCTTATTATTATTATTATTATTATTATTATTATTATTAACAGATAATCTGGGATCAGATCCTGGGATGTAGGGGCAGTGTGGAAGGGGCCTCACTCTAGTTCTATTGTCCACCCCAAGCAGCAAAATATCTGCCTGTCCAGCCTTGATTGAAAGCCAACTTGGCACGCTTTGGTGCAGCCTCACCCATTGGTGCCATTACTGCTCAAGCAGGGAGCTTTGAGACTGTAGAACAGAAGCTCTCCGAAGCTCTAGGTGCTCTTACTGCCTATTACAAGGAAAACCAGCTGATCCCTAATCCATCTAAAACACAGACATGTGCCTTTCATCTCAAGAACAGACAAGCATCCCGAGCTCTGAAGATCACCTCGGAAGGAATCCCACTGGAGCATTGCAGCGCACCCAAATACCTGGGAGTCACTCTGGACCGTGCTCTTCCCTACACAAGAAGCACTGCCTGAACATCAAGCAAAAAGTGGGTGCTAGAAACAATATCATACGAAAGCTGACTGGCACAACCTGGGGATCACAACCAGATACAGTGAAGACATCTGCCCTTGCACTGTGGTACTCTGCTGCTGAGTATGCATGCCCAGTGTGGAACACATCTCACCACACTAAAACAGTGGATGTGGCTCTTAATGAGACAGGCCGCATTATCATGGGGTGTCTGCGCTCCACACCACTGGAGAAATGACACTGCTTAGCCGGTATTACATCACCTGACATCCACCGGCAAGTAGCAGCCAATAGTGAAAGGACCAAGGCAGAGACATCTCCAGCTCATCCCCTGTTTGGGTATCAGCCAGCACGCCAATGACTTAAATCTAGACATAGTTTTCTAAGATCTTCAGAGACACTCGCTGGAACACCCCAGCAAGCAAGAGTCCAAAAGTGGCAGGCTCAAACCCAGCACCTCAACTAATGGCTGATACCAAATGAGAGACTCCCCCCTGGGCACACAGAGGACTGGGCGACTTGAAAGGCGCTGAACAGACTGCGCTCTGGCACCACGAGATGCAGAGCCAATCTCAAGAAATGGGGCTACGAAGTGGAATCCACGACATGTGAGTGTGGAGAGGAGCAAACCACTGACCACCTGCTGTGATGCAACCTGAGCCCCACCACATGCACAATGGAGGACCTCCTTGCGGCAACACCAGAGGCACTCCAAGTGGCCAGATACTGGTCAAAGGACATTTAACCAACTACCAAACTCACAAGTTGTGTATTTTTCTGTTTGTTTGCTTTGTTCTGTTAGAAATGTAATATAATGGACTGGTTGCTCTGACACGACAAATAAATAAACCCATTGGTTTGGGAAAACTTTTGGAGGAGAGAAGGCAGAAGAGAATCATAGAATCATAGAATCAAAGAGTTGGAAGAGACCTCATGGGCCATCCAGTCCAACCCCATTCTGCCAAGAAGCAGGAATATTGCATTCAAATCACCCCTGACAGATGGACATCCAGCCTCTGTTTAAAAGCTTCCAAAGAAGGAGCCTCCACCACACTCCGGGGCAGAGAGTTCCACTGCTGAATGGCTCTCACAGTCAGGAATCATAGAATCATAGAATCATAGAATCAAAGAGTTGGAAGAGACCTCATGGGCCATCCAGTCCAACCCCATTCTGCCAAGAAGCAGGAATATTGCATTCAAATCACCCCTGACAGATGGACATCCAGCCTCTGCTTAAAAGCTTCCAAAGAAGGAGCCTCCACCACACTCCGGGGCAGAGAGTTCCACTGCTGAACGGCTCTCACAGTCAGGAAGTTCTTCCTAATGTTCAGATGGAATCTCCTCTCTTGTAGTTTGAAGCCATTGTTCCGCGTCCTAGTCTCCAAGGAAGCAGAAAACAAGCTTGCTCCCTCCTCCCTGTGGCTTCCTCTCACCTATTTCTACATGGCTATCATATCCCCTCACAGCCTTCTCTTCTTCAGGCTAAACACGCCCAGCTCCTTAAGCTGCTCCTCATAGGGCTTGTTCTCCAGACCCTTGATCATTTTAGTCGCCCTCCTCTGGACACATTCCAGCTTGTCAATATCTCTCTTGAATTGTGGTGCCCAGAATTGGACACAATATTCCAGGTGTGGTCTAACCAAAGCAGAATAGAGGGGTAGCATGACTTCCCTAGATCTAGACACTATGCTCCTATTGATGCAGGCCAAAATCCCATTGGCTTTTTTTGCCGCCACATCACATTGTTGGCTCATGTTTAACTTGTTGTCCACGAGGACTCCAAGATCTTTTTCACACGTACTGCTCTCGAGCCAGGCATTGTCCCCCATTCTGTATCTTTGCATTTCATTTTTTCTGCCAAAGTGGAGTATCTTGCATTTATCACTGTTGAACTTCATTTTGTTAGTTTTGGCCCATCTCTCTAATCTGTCAAGATCGTTTTGAATTCTGCTCCTGTCCTAGTTCTTCCTAATGTTCAGATGGAAGAAGAAAGGGGACCTTATGCAAGATCCCATGTAAAAGGGTGAGGCTGGAAGAAAGGAAACAGAAAGCGTCCTTCAACACAACATATCCTAACTGGATGTTTGGGATGGATGCCTCCCCAGCTGGCAAAGCAGAGTGGGTTTGTGGCGAAGGAGGAAGAGGAGGAGGGAGTGGGCAACCTCCTGCCAGCCAGGGAAGCCCAGGAGTGGCAGGAGAGGAGCCCAAGTGATGGATGAGGTGCTTCTGGAGAGGCAGGGCGCAGTGATGGATAGGCAGAGGAGAGGCAGATGGATGGATAGATGGAGTCCTGGGGCGAAGGGAGGAGAGAGGCAAAGGGGGAGGGAAGAGAGAGAGAGAGAGGAAGGAGGGAGGGAGGGGGAACTGACTGTCAGTGGCTTGGCGAGCTCACAAGGTGCGTGGCCAGCAAAGAGGAAGGACGCTCGCCTTTCCTCCTCTGCGCCTTTGGAGAGATTCGCCTCTTCCTCCTTTCTTTCTACCTCTCCTTCTCTCTTTCTCTCTCTCACTCCTTTTCTCAGACATGCCCAACTTTGCCGGGACTTGGAAGATGAAGAGCAGCGAGAATTTCGACGAGCTGCTCAAAGTCTTGGGTAAGGAGAAAGGGGGTCTTTTGGGGGAGACGACGATGATTCCTGGCTGGTTTTCCCTGTGCGTAAAGACGCGCGAGGTTTTACGCATTGGGTTGGGAAGGGGAAGAACGCTTTGGGCTTTGTTTTCAAGGCGTTGGAGCCAATGCAGGCACCCCATCCAAGCACCTGGTGCTGTCCCATCAAGGTTGCTAATCAGGGACAGCCCTGGATAGCTCTTGGATGGGAGACCGCCAAGCAAAGGAGGATGCAGCTCAGAGGAAGGACCAGGACACCAAGGCACTAAGCTTCTAGGCTTTAGAATCATAGAATCAAAGAGTTGGAAGAGACCTCATGGGCCATCCAGTCCAACCCCATTCTGCCAAGAAGCAGGAATATTGCATTCAAATCACCCCTGACAGATGGACATCCAGCCTCTGTTTAAAAACTTCCAAAGAAGGAGACTCCACCACACTCCGGGGCAGAGAGTTCCACTGCTGAACGGCTCTCACAGTCAGGAAGTTCTTCCTCATGTTCAGATGGAATCTCCTCTCTTGTAGTTTGAAGCCATTGTTCCATTGCGTCCTAGTCTCCAGGGAAGCAGAAAACAAGCTTGCTCCCTCCTCCCTGTGGCTTCCTCTCACATATTTATACATGGCTATCATATCCCCTCTCAGCCTTCTCTTCTTCAGGCTAAACATGCCCAGCTCCTTAAGCCGCTCCTCATAGGGCTTGTTCTCCAGACCCTTGATCATTTTAGTCACCCTCCTCTGGACACATTCCAGCTTGTCAATATCTCTCTTGAATTGTGGTGCCCAGAATTGGACACAATATTCCAGGTGTGGTCTAACCAAAGTGGAATAGAAGGGTAGCATGACTTCCCTAGATATAGACACTAGGCTCCTATTGATGCAGGCCAAAATCCCATTGACTTTTTTTGCCGCCACATCACATTGTTGGCTCATGTTTAACTTGTTGTCCACAAGGACTCCAAAATCTTGGGTGCGCCTGGGAAGCATCAACACAGACAAAGGCATGAGCTTTAGTTTGGGATGCTTCATGAGGTCCAGCGCCTTGGAGAACATTTAATAGACGCCTATAGATTGACTCCTGAGTCTAAGGTGCCATTGGATGCAAAAACCCATGGGTTCCGACGCCTTGAAAACATCACCAATCTAACTGCCCTACAGATCAATTTCTATGGCTTTATACTCATCGGGTGCCTCAAATAAAGATATAGTTGTATTTCCTCAATTCTAATGCACATTTTCCCCTCCCATATAAACACCTCTATGACTGGACTGTGTATTTACACTTTCCTCTTTTAAACATCTCCATGGCTGGACTGTCTTTACATATATCGGGTGCCTTAAGTAAAGATATAGCTGTATTTCCTCAATTCTAATGCGCATTTTCCCCTCCCATATAAACACCTCTATGAGGAGGCGGAGTAGCCTTATATGTCAAAAACTCTTATGCTGCAGAAGAGATTCAAGACAGCAATCCGGGAAACCAGCTTGAAAGCATCTGGATAAGAATCAAGGGAACTGGGACTCAAAAAGATGTCGTTGTAGGCGTCTACTACAGACCCCCAAGCCAGGAGGAAGAACTTGATGAAGTCTTCTGCCAACAGTTGACCAAACAGGCACAGAGAAGAGATGTAGTAGTCATGGGCGATTTCAACTATCCCGATATTTGCTGGAAAACAAACCCGGCCAAGAGTACAAGGTCCAACAAATTCCTCGCTTGCCTTGCAGACAATTTCATGGTCCAGAAGGTCGAAGAGGCAACAAGGGGATTGGCCACTCTTGATCTCATCCTAACAAATACGGAGGACCTGATCGATGCGGTCGAAGTGGTAGGATCCTTAGGGGCAAGTGACCATGTGCTCCTGCAATTTGAGGTACAAAGGAAGGCCGGAACTAAGACAAGTCAAACCCGCATTTTGGACTTTAGGAGAGCTGATTTCCAAAAAATGAAGGAAACGCTGAGCAGCATTCCGTGGACACAGATACTAAAAGACAAGGGAGTTACGGATGGATGGGAATTTCTCAAGAGTGAAATACTCAAGGCGCAATTGCAAACCGTGCCAACAAAGAGAAAAAATAGGACAAGTGCAAAGAAGCCAGAATGGATGTCCAAAGAACTTCTAACTGTGCTAAGACACAAAAGAGACATGCACAAGAAGTGGAAAAAGGGAGAAATCACCAAAGAAGAATTCAAACAAATAGCCAACACCTGTAGGGAAAAGGTCCGCAAGGCTAAAGCAAAAAACGAGCTCAGACTTGCCAGGGACATTAAAAACAATAAAAAGGGCTTTTATTCTTATGTCAGTAGAAAAAGGAAAAACAAGGAGGCGATAGGACCTCTTCGAGGAGAAGATGGGGCAATGCTGACAGGGGATAGGGAAAAGGCAGAACTACTTAATGCCTTCTTTGCCTCGGTCTTCTCACAAAAAGAGAGTCTTCAACCTCAGCAAGATGGAGTGGATGAGGGATTGGAGGACATCCAACCCCAAATTGGGAAACAAGTCGTCCAGGAATACCTGGCCGCTCTTAATGAGTTCAAGTCCCCAGGGCCAGATCAACTACACCCAAGAGTACTGAAGGAACTAGCGGAAGTCATTTCGGAACCATTGGCAACCATCTTTGAGAGTTCTTGGAGAACGGGAGAAGTTCCAGCAGATTGGAGGAGGGCCAATGTGGTCCCAATCTTCAAGAAGGGAAAAAAGGACGACCCAAACAACTACCGTCCGGTCAGCCTCACGTCGATACCGGGCAAGATTCTGGAAAAGATTGTTAAGGAAGCGGTCTGCAAACACTTAGAAACAAATGCAGTCATCGCTAATAGTCAACATGGATTTATCAAAAACAAGTCATGCCAGACTAATCTGATCTCTTTTTTCGATAGAGTTACAAGCTGGGTAGATGCGGGGAATGCCGCAGCGTACCTGGATTTCAGGAAGGCCTTCGACAAGGTCCCCCATGACCTTCTGGCAAGGAAACTAGTCCAATGTGGGCGAGGCAAAACTACGGTGAGGTGGGTCTGGAATTGGTTAAATGGGCGAACCCAGAGGGTGCTCACTAATGCTTCCTCTTCATCTTGGAAAGAAGTGACAAGTGGAGTGCCCGGTCCTGTTCAACCTCTTTATTAATGACCTAGATGAAGGGTTAGAAGGCATGATCATCAAGTTTGCAGATGACACCAAATTGGGAGGGATAGCCAATACTCCAGAGGACAGGAGCAGGATTCAAAACGATCTTGACAGATTAGAGAGATGATTGGCCAAAACTAACAAAATGAAGTTCAACAGGGACAAATGCAAGATACTCCACTTTGGCAGAAAAAACGAAATGCAAAGATACAGAATGGGGGACAATGCCTGGCTCGAGAGCAGTACGTGTGAAAAAGATCTTGGAGTCCTCGTGGACAACAAGTTAAACATGAGCCAAGAATGTGATGTGGCGGCAAAAAAAGCCAATGGGATTTTGGCCTGCATCAAGAGGAGCATAGTGTCTAGATCTAAGGAAGTAATGCTACCCTTCTATTCTGCTTTGGTTAGACCACATCTGGAATATTGTGTCCAGTTCTGGGCACCACAATTCAAGAGAGATATTGACAAGCTGGAATGTGTCCAGAGGAGGGCTACTCAAATGATCAAGGGTCTGGAGAACAAGCCCTATGAGGAGCGGCTTGGGGAACTGGGCATGTTTAGCCTGAAGAAGAGAAGGCTGAGAGGAGATATGATAGCCATGTATAAATATGTGAGAGGAAGCCACAGGGAGGAGGGAGCAAGCTTGTTTTCTGCTTCCTTGGAGACTAGGATGCGGAACAATGGCTTCAAACTACAAGAGAGGAGATTCCATCTGAACATTAGGAAGAACTTCCTGACTGTGAGAGCCCTTCAGCAGTGGAACTCTCTGCCCCGGAGGCTCCTTCTTTGGAAGCTTTTAAGCAGAGGCTGGATGACCATCTGTCAGGGGTGATTTGAATGCAATATTCCTGCTTCTTGGCAGAATGGGGTTGGACTGGATGGCCCAAGAGGTCTCTTCCAACTCTTTGATTCTATGATTCTATTTCCTCAATTCTAATGTGCATATTCCCGTCCCAGATAAACATCTCCATGACTGGAGTGTGTCTTTAGGCACATCGGGTCCCTCAAATAAAGATATATCTGTATTTCCTCAATTCTAATGCGCACTTTCCTCCCTCATATAAACATCCCTATGACTGGAGTATGTCTTTACATATATCGAGTGCCTTAAGTAAAGATATAGCTGTATTTCCTCAATTCTAATGTGCATTTTCCCATCCCATATAAACATCTCCATGACTGGAGTGTGTCTTAGAATCGCAGGTGCATTTTTCATATATAAATAAAGGGTTTTTTTTACAATCGGTAGTAATAAAAATACTAGCATGTTTCTTACAATTGATGGTGTCTTAGAATTGAAGAAATGTGTGTGTGTGTGTGTGTGTATACACACACATACACATATAGAGAGCGGGGGTATATGTGTGTGTATATATATATATATATATATATATATATATATATATATCTGTATATATATATCTGTATATAATATATATATATATATATATATATATATATATATAATCTCTGTATATGCAGTATATGTGTGTATACACACACACACATATATATAATGCATACACAAAGATAATCAATTGTACATGTATTCACTTGTATGTGCACATATGTGTATCGCTATAGTCTATAATATATACCTACAGACATTTGTATCTGTATTCATCATTGTGTGTGTATGTGTGCGTGTGCGTATGCGTATATATATATATATATATATATATAGTATTTATATACCACTTTAGAAAGTGTGTGTATATGTATGTGTGCGTGTAGGCTGTATGCGCACGTTTATTTATTATAAACAGAGATACACATTTGTACATGGATTCACTCTTATATGTTCATGCGTGTGTATAGATAGATATATAGCCTATATCATATACCTACAGACACTTGTATCTGTATTCATCATTATGTATGTGTGCGTATGTATATATGTGTATGTGTACATGGTATCTTTATATATATAATATATCAGATATGTTATGTATGCATCTGATATGTGATATCACTCTTGTGTGTGTATGTGTGTATATATATATGTGTGTGTGTATGTATATATGTGTGTGTGTGTGTATATATATATATATCGTGTCTATATACTGCTTTAGAAAGGTGAAATTTTCACATCTGAACATTAATATTTAACAGCACATAATATATGATGCATCGTATTGTGTAAATTATCGGTGCTAAGATATCACATATCGGATGTATATGTGATGACATATCTGATATATTAATAACATATGTTATAGTATGAGTTGAGTTATTTATTCATATGAGAAACACTAATCTGAATGTTAATATTTTCGTTGGTTAGTCCTGGCTGTATAATAGTTGGGAGCCATATATAGATTCAATAGTTTCAACAGGGAAGATACTATATATTATATGCACACATATACTGTGCACAACTGTGTGTGTATGTGTGTGTGTATATATACATACCCACAGAGATGTATGTATATACATACACACACACATACACACACACACACATATATATACACACACATAGATGTATGTATATAACACACACGCATATCTGATATATTATATATAGATACCATGTACACACACATATATACATAAACACACATACATAATGATGAATACAGATACAAGTGTCTGTAGGTATATGATATAGACTATACTATGCACATCTGTTTGTATGTGTGTGTGTATGTATATACATACATCTCTGTGGGTATGTATATATACACACACACATACACACACAGTTGTGCACAGTATATGTGTGCATATAATATATAGTATCCTCCCTGTGTATGCATTATATATATATATATATACACACACACACACACACATATAATGCATATACAGAGATAATGCATATACAGAGATGTATGTATATACATATACACATATACACACACATAGAGAGAGAGGTATATGTAAATAACACAGAGATATATGCACATATATACTGTGCACATCTGTGTGTGTGTATTTATACATATGCACACAGAGAGATGTATGTATATACATATACATACACACATAGAGAGAGATGTATGTATATAACACACACATATATGCACACATATACTGTGCACATCTGTTTGTATGTGTGTGTATATATACATACACACAGAGATGTGTATATACATATACACATATATACACACACATAGAGAGAGGTGTATGTAAATAACACACACATATATGCACACATATACTGTGCACATCTGTGTGTATGTGTTTATTTATACATATGCACACAGAGAGATGTATGTATATAACACACACATATATGCACACATATACTGTGCACATCTGTGTGTATGTGTTTATTTATACATATGCACACAGAGAGATGTATGTATATAACACACACATATATGCACACATATACTGTGCACATCTGTGTGTATGTGTTTATTTATACATATGCACACAGAGAGATGTATGTATATAACACACACATATATGCACACATATACTGTGCACATCTGTGGGTATACATACATATAGAGATGTATGTATATACATATACACATATACATACAGACACATAGATATAGGATAGATGGATGTGTATATAGATGGAGAAAACAATAGGAATTCTATATAACTATATTGATACCCATCTAGATAGGCATCCAGTGACCATAATGACAGTGGGATTTGGCCACTTTTCAAACCAATCGGTGCATGCGATGTCCTCTTTAACCTTTGGAGAACATCACCATCGCATGACCACAAGTCCCAGACAGCTTGACCTTGCTGTAGGCTTGGTGTGACATGTCCGTGCCGTGGTTTCTCTTCCTCCCAGGGGTCAACGCCATGCTCCGGAAAGTGGCCGTGGCTGCGGCCTCCAAGCCGCACGTGGAGATCCGTCAAGACGGGGACCAGTTCTACATCAAGACCTCCACCACAGTCCGCACCACCGAGATCAACTTCAAGGTCGGGGAGAGCTTCGAGGAGGAGACGGTGGACGGGCGGAAATGTCGGGTAAGCCCAGGGCAAGGGTGGAGCCCCACGGCCTTCTAAAACTACAACTTGCATAGTTCCAAAGCTTGGAGTCTTGGCAATTAAGGTGGTGTCAAACTGCATTAATCCTACAGTGTAGATGCACGCCTGAGTGTGGCAAACCAGCAGGGCTTCTTTCTGCAGTGTGCCATGGACTGGCACCATCTTCCTTCTTCTCCTCCTTCTTTTCTTTTCTTTCTCCTTCCCCTTTTCTTCTCCTTCTCCTCCTTTTCTTCCTTCTCCTCCTCTTCTTCCTTCTCCTCCTTCACCTTCATTCTTTTCCTTTTCTTCCTTCTTATTTTTCTTCTTTCTTCCCCCTCTCTTCCTTTTCTTTTTTCCTTCGCCTTTCCCATTCCTTCTCTTCCCTTTCTTCCTTCTCCTTCTTCTTTCATTTTCCTCCTTTTCTTCTTTCTCCTTCCCCTTTCCTTCTCCTTTCCTTCTCCTTTTCTTCCTTCAGCTTCCTCTTTCCTTCTCCTCCTTTCCTTCCAAAGGAAGAAAAGTAGAAGGAAAGTGGAAGGTGAAGGAAAAGGGGAAGGAGGAGAAAAAAGGACTCCTTTTTTCTCCTCCTTCCCCTTTTCCTTCACCTTCCACTTTCCTTCTACTTTTCTTCCTTTCCTTCTTCATCTCTCCTCCTTCTTTTCTTCCTTTTCCTTCCCCTTTCCTTCTCTTCCTTTTCTTTATTCTCCTTTCTTTCGCCTCCTCCTTTTCTTCCGTGTCTTTCTCCTCCCCCTTTCCTTCTCTTCTTCTTCTTCTTCCTCTTCTTCTTCTTCTTCTTCTTCTTCTTCTTCTTCTTCTTCTCCTCCTCCTTCTCCTCCTTTTCTTTCTTCTCCTTTCTTTCTCCTCCTCCTCCTTTTCTTCCTTGTTTTTCCTCCCCCTTTCCTTCTCTTCCTTTTCTTCCTTCTCCTCCTTTTCTTCCTTCAGCTTCCCCTTTCCTTCTCCTCCTTTCCTTCCTTTCCCTTCTCCACTTCCTTTTTTCTCCTTCTCTTTCCCCTTTCCTTCTCTTCTCTTTCTTCCTCCCCCTTTCCCTCTCCTACTGTTCTTCCTTCTCCTCCTTCCCCTCTCCTTCTCTTCTTTTTCTTACTTCTTATTCTCCTTCTTTCCTCCTCCTCCTTTCCTTCCTTCTCCTTCTTTCTTTTTCCTCCTCTTTTTCTTCCTTCTCCTTGCCTTTTGCTTCTCCTTTCCTTCCTTCCTTCCTTCCTTTCTTCCTTCCTTCCTTCCTTCCTTCCTTCCTTCCTTCCTTCTCCTCCTTCTCCTTTTTTCTCCTTCTCCTTCCCCTTTCCTTCTCCTCCTTTTCTTCATATTCCATCTTCTTGCCTTCTCCTCCTTTTCTTCCTTCCCCTCCTTCCCCTTTCCTTCTCTTCCTTTTGTTACTTCTTATTCTTCTTTCCTTCTCCTTGTCCTCCTTTTCTTCTTTCTCTTTCTCATTTCCCTTTCCTCTTCTTTTCCTTCTCCTTCTTTCCTTCTCCTTTCCTTCCCCTTTCCTTCTCCTCCTTTTCTTCCTTCTCCTTCCTCTTTCCTTCTCTTCCTTTTCTTACTTCTTCTTCTTTCCTTCTCCTTGTCTTTTCTTCTTTCTCTTTCTCCTTTCCCTTTCCTTCTCTTCTTTTCCTTCTCCTTTTGTTCCCCTTTCCGTCTCCTCCTTTTACTCCTTCTCCTTCCCCTTTTCTTCCCCTTTCCTTCCTTCTCCTTCTCCACTTCCTTTTTTCTCCTTCTCCTTCCCCTTTCCTTCTCCTCCTTTTCTTCCTTCTCCTTCTCCACTTCCTTTTTCTCTCCTTCTCCTTCCCCTTTCCTTCTCCTCTTTTTCTTCCTTCTCCTTCTCCTTTCCTTCTCTTCCTTTTCTTCCTTCTCCTTCTCCATCTCATCCTTCTTTTCCTCTTTCCTTCTTTCTTCGTTCTTGATGTACATTTCCAGAACATAAGTGTATATCTATGGCGGTCGGTTTCAAATGGAGCATCCCCGCCGTTGTATTGGGAACACCACACCAAACTACACGGCACTTTGCTCATTTGAGTTGTTGGGCATCCCTTGCGAACCCCATACATCCCACTCCTGTGAAAATCTAGTTGAGCATCCCTTATCCAGAAAAAGCCAAAAATCCTCCAAGATGGACTACTTGGAGGGCTTTGCTTTCCGATGCATCAATGTACACAAACTTTGTGCACGATGTGATTGAAAACATTGCATCAGTGACCTCCAAGCTAGGTCTATGGGGCATCGTGTTTAGACTTGGGTCCCGTTAAGATCCATCATCGTTTGAGTCCACAGTGCTCTCTGGATGTAGGTGAACTACAACTCCAAAACTCAAGGTCTATGCCCACCAAACCCTTCCAGTATTTTCTGTTGGTCGTAGGAGTTCTGTGTGCCAAGTTTGGTTCAATTCCATCATTGGTGGCAGTCAGAATGTTCTTTGATTGAAGGTGAACTATAAATCCCAGCAACTACAACTCCCAAATGTCAAGGTCTATTTCCCCCAAACTCCACCAGTGTTCACATTTGGGCATATTGAGTATTTGTGCTGAGTTTGGTCCAGATCCATCATTGTTTGAGTCCACAGTGCTCTCAAGATGTAGGTGAACTACAACTCCAAAACTCAAGGTCAGTGCCCACCAAACCCTCCATCACTCTGTGTTTCCATTGATCCAGTGCGTCTTAGACGCACAACTGGACTTAGACCTGTCATTGTTGTAAGAATGTGTAATGCATTTGGCACCATAAAATAATGTCTAAGCATTCTTCACTCACAGTTTTAACCTTGGCTTCTAATTGATTGCCCGTTTGGTTCTTATCTCAGTTTACGGGCTGTCTGGCTATGTTTGGAAGCATGCTCTCCTGATGTTTCACCCACATCTCTGGCAGAGATTGTGAGGTCTTTTGGAAACTAGGAAAATGGGGTTTATATATCTGTGGAATGATGTCCAGGGTGGGAGAAAGAACTCTTGTCTGTTGGAGGTAGATGTGAATGTTTCTGCATCTATAATACATCTATGGCAGGCATCCTCATAGGTTGTGAGGTCTGTTGGAAACTAGGCAATACTCAAAACACAGAGGAATTCCAGACAAGAACCAATCAGGGCTAGCTAATCACCTCCCAACAAAGGATTCCCCCAGGCAGGAAGCAGTCATGCTTTGAAGCTGCAAAGCTATCCAATGCTAATCAAGGTGGCCAATTGCAACATTCACACCTGCCTCCAACAGACAAGAGTTCTTTCTCCCACCCTGGACATCATTCCACATTTGGTTCATTCCAACAGACCTCACAAACTCTGCCATAGATGTGGGTGAAACGTCAGGAGAGAATGCTTCTGGAACATGGCCATGCAGCCCGGAAAACGTACAGCCACTCAGTGATTCTGGCCGTGAAAGCTTTCGACAACACATTGTCCTTTTGGTTTTTTATCTCAGTTGTCTGGCCATATTCCGGAAGCATTCTCTCCTGACGTTTCACCTACATCTATGGCAGGTATCCTCATAGGTTGTGAGGTCTGGAAACTAGGCAATACTCAAAACACAGAGGAATTCCAGACAAGAACCAATCAGGGCTAGCTAATCACCTCCCAACAAAGGATTCCCCCAGGCAGGAAGCAGTGATCCTTTGAAGCTGCAAGTCTATTCAGTGCTAATCAAGGTGGCCAATTGCAACATTCACACCTGCCTCCAACAGAGAAGAGTTCTTTCTCCCACCCTGGACATCATTCCACATTTGGTTCATTCCAACAGACCTCACAACCTCTGCCATAGATGTGGGTGAAATGTCAGGAGAGAATGCTTCCGAACATGGCCAGACAGTCCGGAAAATACGCAACAACTCAGTGATTCCAGCTATGAAAGCCTTGCGCAACGCATCTCGGCTTAGTCTCCAGAACAAAGAGGGGCCATGAAAAAAATAATAAACATGTCTGGCTTCCCATCTCCGCAAACCAGATCCTTCCAGAAACCCCTTAATCCTTTCGATGCCCCATATTTGAAGGGTTTCGTCCCTTTATCCCTGATGCGTGCCTGAATTTGCATGAGGCGCTTATGCGGCGGTGGCAGCTGGCGACATTCGTGTCTGCCGAGCGCTTAACTCGCTCCGGAATTTAGTCCAAACTCTTCCATTCTTCCCCAGCTGTTTGGATAGACTTTGGCTGCATCGACACTAGAGAACACATTAAATTTGACTGCCACAACTCAATGCTATGGAGTCCTGGGAGATGTCGTTTTGGAAGGCCGCCTCTGTCAAAGGGTGCTGGTGCCTTACCAAACTACAACTTCCATTGGTGCATTCATTCTAACTTTGACTCATGGTGACTCCATCCAATGGTTTAATTCAGTGTTTCTCAACTTGGAGATTTTCCCCAAACTCCACCAGTGTTCACATTGGGCATATTGAGGATTTGTGCCTAGTTTTGTCCAGATCTATCATTGAGTCCACAGTGCTCTCTGGATGTAGGTGAACTACAACTCCCAAATTCAAGGTCAATGCCCACCAAACCCTTCCAGTATTTTCTGTTGGTCATGGGAGTTCTGTGTGCCAAGTTTGGTTCAATTCTATCATTGGTGGAGCTCAGAATGCTCTTTGATTGTAGGTGAACTATAAATCCCAGTAACTACAACTCCCAAATGTCAAGGTCTATTTTCCCCAAACTCCCCCAGTGTTCACATTTGAGCATATTGAGGATTCGTGCCAAGTTTGGTCCAGATCCATCATTGTTTGAGTTCACAGTGCTCTCTGGATGTAGGTGAACTACAACTCCAAAACTCAAAGTCAATGCCCACCCTTCGAGTATTTTCTGCTGGTCATGGGAGTTCTGTGTGCCAAGTTTGGTCCAGATCCATCCTCCAGGAGAAAATGCCCTAGAACATGGCCATATAGCCCGAAAAAACCCTACAACAACCCAGATCCATCATAGTTTGAGTCCACAGTGCTCCCTGAGTGTAGGTGAACTACAACTCCAAAACCCACGGTCAATGCCCACCAAATACTTCCAGTATTTTCTATTGTTTATGAGAGTTCTGTGTTCCAAGTTTGGTTCAATTCCATCGTTGCTGGAGTTCAGAATGCTATTTGATTGTAGGTGAACTATAAATCCCAGCAAATACAACTCCCAAATATCAAGGTATATTTTCCTCAAACTCCACCAGTGTTCACATTGGGGCATATTGAGGATTCGTGCCAAGTTTTGTCCAGATCCATCATTGTTTGAGTCCACAGTGCTCTCTGGATGTAGGTGAACTACAACTCCCAAACTCAAGATCAATGCCCACCAAACCCTTCCAGTATTTTCTGGTGGCCATGAGAGTTCTGTGTGCCAAATTTGATTCAATTCTATCATTGGTAGAGCTCAGAATGCTCTTTGATTGAAGGTGAACTATAAATCCCAGCAACGACAACTCCCAAATGTCAAGATATATTTTCCCCAAACTCCACCAGTATTCACATATGGGCATATTTAGTATTTGTGCCAAGTTTGATCCAGATCCACCAATGTTTGAGTCCACAGTGCTCCCTGGATGTAGGTGAACTACAACTCCCAAATTCAAGGCCAATGCCCACCAAACCCTTCCAGTATTTTCTGTTGTTCATGGGAGTTGTGTGTGCCCAGTTTGGTTCAATTCCATCATTGGTGGAGAATGCTCTTTGATTCATCATTGTTTGAGTCCACAGTGCTCTCTGGATGTAGGTGAACTACAACTCTCAGACTCAAGATCAATGCCCAAACTCATGTTGTGGTGAGGATCACCACAACATGAGGAACTGTATTAAGGGGTCGCGGAATTAGGGAGGTTGATTAACACTGGTTTAATTAAAGGGAAGGAGGAGGTGTTCATTTTGGAGAGTATGATTTGTATATAAGAATCTGGGGAGAGCGCGGATGAGCTCCTTTTGTGAGCTCCAGCTCCCCACACAGGGACATGAGAGAAGCCTCCTACAAGGATCATAAAACATAGAATCATAGAATCAAAGAGTTGGAAGAGACCTCATGGGCCATCCTGTCCAACCCCATTCTGCCAAGAAGCAGGAATATTGCATTCAAATCAACCCTGACAGATGGCCATCCAGCCTCTGCTTAAAAGCTTCCAAAGAAGGAGCCTCCACCACGCTCCGGGCGTCCCCTGGGCAATGTCCTTGAGGACGGCCAATTCTCTCACACCAGAAGCAAACTTGCAGTTTCTCAAGTCGCTTCTGAAAATTATAAGGTCAACCAAGTGGTGATTCGAACCCCGGGATTCGAACCGTGTGATGTTCGTAGTGGAACCTCAAAAGCGTGGCATCGCGGAAGCTCTCCGTTCTGGTCCCGATAGTCAAGCAAGCGCCGAAATAGGACAACGGCACCCGCCCCCACTCTCTAAACCCTGGGTTTCCATCATCCCCGCCTCATTCATCATGTCCCCAATATCTCTGTCGCTTCACAAATCCCTTTTCCATCTGGCTCTTCTTCTTCTTCTCACACAAGCATATCTCAGACATTAATGCTCCAACGTTGGGAAAGATGCGCGCAAACGGATCCTCGGCTCTCAAGGAGCCGATTGAGGGGTGTTTCCCTCTTTTCCTGAGTGTATGAGAATTCCCACTTGAGGGTATCGTTCATTATCATAATCATAATCTTCATAATCATCATCATCATCATTATTATTATTATTATTATTATTATTATTATTATTATTTGAAACACAACAAGATTTATTTATTTATTTATCATGTCAGTAGCAACCAGACATGTCCTTTGACCAGTCTCCGGCCACTTGGAGTGCTTCTGGTGTTGCTGCAAGAAGGTCCTCCATTGTGCATGTGGCAGGGCTCAGGGTGCATTGCAGCAGGTGGTCAGTGGTTTGCTCTTCTCCGCACTCGCATGTCAAGGATTCCACTTTGTAGCCCCATTTCTTAAGATTGGCTCTGCATCTCGTGGTGCCAGAGCGCAGTCTGTTCAGCGCCTTCCAAGTCGCCCAGTCCTCTGTGTGCCCAGGGGGGAGTCTCTCATTTGGTATCAGCCATTAGTTGAAGTTCTGGGTTTGAGCCTGCCACTTTTGGACTCTTGCTTGCTGAGGTGTTCCAGCAAATGTCTCTGTAGACTATTTCTTGATTTAAGTCATTGACGTGCTGGCTGATACCCAAACAGGGGATGAGCTGGAGATGTCCCTGCCTTGGTCCTTTCACTATTGGCTGCTATTTCCTGTCAGGTGGTGCAATACCGGCTAGACAGTGTAATTTCTCCAGTGGTGTAGGGCACAGACACCCAGTGATAATGCGGCATGTGTCATTAAGAGCCACATCCACTGTTTTAGTGTGGTGAGATGTGTTCCACACTGGGCATGCATACTCAGCAGCAGAGTAGCATAGCGCAAGGGCAGATGTCTTCGCTGTGTTTGGTTGTGATCCCCAGGTTGTGCCAGTCAGCTTTCATATGATATTGTTTCTAGCAATATCATTTCTTGATGTTCAGGCAGTGCTTCTTGTAGGTCAGAGAACGGTTCAGAGTGACTCCCAGGTATTTGGGTGTGCTGCAATGCTCCAGTGGGATTCCTTCCTAGGTGATCCTCAGAGCAAGGGATGCTTCTCTGTTCTTAAGGTGAAAGGCGCATGCCTGTGTTTTAGATGGATTAGGGATCAGCTAGTTTTCCCTGTAATAGGCAGTAAGAGCACCTAGAGCTTTGGAGAGCTTCTGTTCTACCATCTCAAAGCTCCCTGCTTGAGCGGTAATGGCACGATCATCAGCATAGATGAAACTCTGTCCCTTCTGGCAGTGGCTGGTCATTTGTGTAGATGTTGAACATGGATGGAGCAAGCACGCTCCCCTGAGGCAGGCCGTTCTTCTCTTTGCGCCATCTGCTTCTCTGGCCCTGGAACTCAACAAAAAAGCTCCTGTTTTGTAGCAGGTTTCCTATGAGACGGGTGAGGTGGTCGTCCTTTGTGATATTATACATTTTTCTCAGGAGGAGGCGGTGGTTCACAGTATCATAAGCCACTGACAGGTCTATGAAGACAGCTCCTGTGATCTGCTGCCTTATTATTATTATTATTATTATTATTATTATTATTATTATTATTAGAAACACAACAAGATGAGTCCACAGCAGACACTCTGCTGGCTGTTGTATTGGATCACATGTCACACACTTCCCAAGTGTCTAGGACCATGTGATGTATATTATTATTGTTGTTGTTGTTGTTATTA
The DNA here is from genome assembly GCF_037176765.1 of Anolis sagrei. Lineage (NCBI taxonomy): Eukaryota > Metazoa > Chordata > Lepidosauria > Squamata > Anolidae > Anolis > Anolis sagrei. Next base: position 8,464,221 of record NC_090029.1, read on the forward strand.
TTATAATTTCAAACACAACAGGATGAGTCCACAGCAAACAAGGTCACTCTGCTGGCTGTTGAATTGGATCACACGTCAGACACTTCCCAAGTGTCTAGGAGTATTATTATTATTATTATTATTATTATTATTATTATTATTATTTGGAACACAACAAGATGAGTCCACAGCAGACACTGCTGTATTCGATCCCACGTCAGTCACTTCCCAGGTGTGTAGGACTGTGTGATGTATCGGTGAATAATGCATGCAGATCCCAGTATGATGGCCTTCTGCAGCTGGCAGATGGTGATCTTGTCAGCGCCGATTGTGTTTAAGTGCAGGCCAAGGTCTTGAGGCACTGCACCCAGTGTGCCAATCACCACTGGGATCATCTTGTGCCAGAGTCTTTGCAGTTCGATCTTTAAATCCTCCTATCGTGTCAGCTTTTCCAGTTGTTTCTCTTCAATCCCACTGTCACTCGGGATTGCAACATCAACAATCCATACTTTGTTTTTTTAACATGATTGTGAGGCCAGGAGCATTATGCTCCAAAACTCTGTCTGTCTGAATTCAGAAGTCCCAGAGTAGCTTGACGTGTTCATTTTCCGTAACTTTTTCAGTGGGAGTGCAACCCCGTCCAGCACAGGTTGCCACCCTATACCCCGGTCTGGCTTACAATCGACCAGGAGGACCTCTGTCTTGTCAGGATTAATCTTCAGCTTGTTCGTCCTCATCCAGACAGCCACAGCGGTCAGGCACTCGTCTAGCACTCGAGGGGCTTCTTGGAGTTAGGTGGAAAAGAGTAGTAGAGTTGTGTGTCATCTGCATAGAGATGGCACCCAACTCCAAAACTCCAGATGACCACTCCCAGCAGTTTCATGTAGATGTTAAAGAGCATGGGAGACAGAATAGAGCCTTGCAGGACCCCACAGGTCAAAGGCCAGGGGTCCGAGCAGGTGTCTCCCAGCTTCACCATCTGGGATCGACCCTCCAGGAAGGACCGGAGCCACGACAGAGCCGAACCTCCAAGGCCCATCTCGGAGAGTCGTCCCAGAAGGATACCATGATCGATGGTATCGAAAGCCACTGAGATGTCCAAGAGAACCAACAGGGTCACACTCCCCCTGTCCAGCTCCCTATGGAGAACACCCACCAAGGCAACCAAAGCCGTCTCGGTGCCATGGCCAGGCCTGAAGCCAGGCTGTGACTGGTTCAGGTAGTTGATGTCACTTTGGAATACATGCAAATACTCAAAGAAAGAAAAGGAAGTTGGGGCTCCTGGTACAGCCGTACCAGAACAAACCTTTCAATGGCTTCCCACCAAAATGGGGCTGTAGAGGAGAGTCTACTGAACAAGCCAGTACCTGCCGTCGCATACCAATACTGCCATCTGTTGAGGAGTTATGAACATGGAGGTATTACTTTTCATTCAACCCTCATACTATTGGATTTGCTGTTTACTATCAATTGGGATTGGCTTGCTTAAATGGGATTTCGAAAAGTGGAAATCCATGGCTTGCAATTGCCAATATCCCTCGTTATCTACTGTGGGCTCGTTATCTACCTCTTGGGCTGCCATGGCTCAATAGGATGGCACCCTGGGAGTTGTAGTTTTCTTTCTTTGGCTATCCTCTTAATCTTGACTGGTGTCTCCAGCCAAACGGTGCTTACGGCCTCTTGACAAGATGCAATGTGGCACTGGATGCATTTTTCATGCTAAAAGCCTTTGTAAACAAGAGATGTGGGACGCTCAGGGAGAACCACGGAAAGGCGCCAAGGAAGCCGGCGGATATGAAAGCAGGCCTGGGGGTCCTTCTCGTTCGGGTTTGGGGTTTATGGAGGGCAAAGCAGGACCCCCCCCCCCAAAAATCCCTCAAACCCAAGCCTGAGGGAGTTTTTGGGGTCCCCAGACTGCATTTCCCATTAGCTATGTTTGAGATCTATCTATCCGTCTATCTATCTATCTATCTATCTATCTATCTATCTATCTATCTACTTTCTATCTTTCTATCTTTCTCTCTATCAATCAATCAATTTATCTTTCTTTCTTTCTATCTTTCTTTCTATCTTTCTATCTTTCTCTCTCTCTCTATCTCTATCTATCTATCTATCTATCTATCTATCTATCTATCTATCTATCTATCTATCTGCCTGTCTGTCTACTTTCTATCTTTCTCTATCAATCAATCAATTTTTCTTTCTTTCTATCTATCATTCTATCTATCTATCTATCTATCTATCTATCTATCTCTATCTATCTATCTATCTATCTATCTATCTACTATCTATCTATCTATCTATCTATCTATCTACCTACCTACCTTTCTGTCTGTCTGTCTGTCTGTCTGTCTGTCTGCCTTTCTCTCTCTCCCCCCCCTCTATCTATCTATCTATCTATCTATCTATCTCTTCTATCATCTATTTATCATCTGTTTGCCTATGTTTCTATCATCCCTCTATTTTCTATCTACCTTTCTATCTATTTATCTATTTCCGATCATCTATCTTTTTTCTATCTTTCTATCCACTATCTATCTCTACCTTTCTATCTATTTATCTATCTCCGATCATCTATCTTTTTTCTATCTTTCTATCCACTATCTATCTATCCTTCTATCATCTATCTTCTATCATCTTTCTTTCTTTCTTTTAACAATCTATCCTTCTATCATCTATCTTCTATCATCTATCTATCTATCTATCTATCTATCTATCTATCATCTATCTATCTATCATCTATCTATCACCTCTCTGTTTTCTATTCTCTGTCATCTGTCTTCCTATATATCTACCTATTCTATCATTATCTATCTGTCTGTCTATCTCTCTCTCCATCCATCCGTCCATCCATCTCTTCTATCATCCATCCATCTATCTATCTATCTATCTATCTATCTATCTATCTATCTATCTATCTGTCTGTCTATCATCTATCCACTTACTTATCTACCTATCTACCTATCTTCTATCATCTATCTGTCTATCTATTCTATCATCCCTCTATCTTCTATCATCTATCTATCAATGGATCTTCTATCATCTGTCTACCTATCTAGTCTATCATCTATCTTCTATCAACTCTATCTTCTATCATATATCTTTCTATCTATTCTTCTATCTATCTATCCATCTCTCCCTCCCTCCCTCCTCCCTATATCTCACCCATTTATTTATTGCCTTTGCACGCCACCTTTCTATCCCCCCTTTTCTTGATTTGTGGCAATTGTTGGCTGCTTCTCTTCCAAGGCGAGTGCTTCTCCAAACTACAACACTCAAGTTGCCTTAGAATTGAACCAAGGAAATCAAAGTGGTGTCAAACTGCATTAATTTGATGGTGTAGATGTCCCCTTAATGAAAGGATCTCGCCTAGCAGAAGGAGGCATCTCATTAACTCACTTCTTTTTGGGGACTCTTGCAGAGTTTAGCCACTTGGGAGAACGAAAACAAGATCTACTGCAAGCAAACCCTTCTGGATGGAGACGGGCCCAAGACGTACTGGACGAGGGAACTGGTGGGCGATGAGCTCATTTTGGTAAGTTTTAGCATGACCTTTGAAACATTTTCGGTGATCTAAACTCTACAGGTCGGTTCCAGCTTGAGGAATCCAGCGCAACATTTGGCCTCTCCAAGCTCCTGAGCCATATTCTGCCTTCATATTAGGAAAAACTCATCGTTTGGTTTTTGGATTTTTTTATGAATGGAACCATTAGAAAATGCATAAGGATGTGAGTAAACTACAACTCCCATCACTGCCTGTCATTGCCCTCCAAATGCCACCACTCTCCAAAGTTGGTCATGTTGGGTCTGTGTGCCAAGTTGGGTCCAGATCCATCAACAGTTGGCTTCTTGATTGTGGGTGAACTATAACTCCCAACATCTAAGGACAATTCCCTCCAAACCCTTCTAGTATTTAAAGTAGATCATTCTGCGTGCCAAATTTGATGCAGATTCATTATTGGTTGGATGTGGGTGAACTATAACTCCCAACACACAAGGTCAATTTCTTCCAAACTCCGCCAGTATTTAAAGCAGGCCATTTTGTGCTCCAAGTTCGATCCAGATTCATCGTTGGTTGGGTTCACAGTGCTCTCTGGATGTGGATGAACTATAACATTAAGATGGTCCGCCCCAGGAGACTTATGGATCTGGACAGATTCCTGATGGCTCTTGGGGAATTCTCCGCCACTTCAGTAGGTGATCCTGTTGATGCTCTTGCCTCGCTCTGGAATAAGGAGATGACTAGGGCAGTAGACACGATTGCTCCAGAACGTCCCCTCTCGAGTAGCCGACCTAAACCTTCTCTTTGGTTCAACAAGGAGTTGGCAGCGATGAAGCGAATGAAGAGGAGTCTAGAGTGCGTGTGGCGGAAAAAGGCTAGCGAATCAAATCGAGCACGACTGAATGCCCACTTAAAGGCATACGCTGCAGCAATAGAAGCTGCACAGAAATCTTTCTTTGCAGCCAATATTGCGTTGGCAAAGAACCGTCTGGCAGAGCTATTTCAAGTAGTCACAGGACTGTTAAATTCCATCTCTCAAGATGGGATCCCTAACAACTCGGCAGCTGGCTATGAAGCATTTGCTCGGTTCTTTGCTGACAAAGTCACTGACAAAGTCGCTTTGTCTAGATCTAGGGAAGTAATGCTACCCCTCTATTCTGCTTTGGTTAGACCACACCTGGAATATTGTGTCCAATTCTGGGCACCACAATTCAAGAGAGATATTGACAAACTGGAATGTGTCCAGAGGAGGGCGACTAAAATGATCAAGGGTCTGGAGAACAAGCCCTATGAGGAGCGGCTTAAGGAGCTGGGCATGTTTAGCCTGAAGAAGAGAAGGCTGAGAGGAGATATGATAGCCATGTATAAATATGTGAGAGGAAGCCACAGGGAGGAGGGAGCAAGCTTGTTTTCTGCTTCCCTGGAGACTAGGATGCGGAACAATGGCTTCAAACTACAAGAAAGGAGATTCCAGCTGAACATGAGGAAGAACTTCCTGACTGTGAGAGCTGTTCAGCAGTGGAACTCTCTGCCCCAGAGTGTGGTGGAGGCTCCTTCTTTGGAAGCTTTTAAACAGAGGCTGGATGGCCATCTGTCAGGGGTGATTTGAATGCAATATTCCTGCTTCTTGGCAGAATGGGGTTGGACTGGATGGCCCATGAGGTCTCTTCCAACTCTTTGATTCTATGATTCTATGACTGTTGAATCCCATCTCTCAAGATGGGATCCCTGACAACTCGGCAGCCCGCTGTGAAGCATTTGCTCAGTTCTTTGCTGACAAAGTTGCTTTGATCCGCTCTGGCTTCAACCCCATGTTAACGGCAGTCTCTGAGGATGTAGCACGAGCATCTACTTGTCCGGTTTTAATGGATTCGTTTCAATCTGTGCAGCTTGAGGATGTGGACAAAAGATCCTTGGAGAAGCGAGGCCTTGTTGGGGTTCAGCCTGAGTTTGAACTTGAACCTGATTTTCTGTTTGTTCCTCCTGATGCTAATGAAAATATATTTACTGATGCTAATGAAAATGTACCTCTTGATGCCAATGCTCCTGAAATTAGTGAGGAAGAAACTTCTGTAGGTTTGGAAAATGCCAATGTTCCTGAAATTAGTGAGGAAGGAACTTCTGTAGATTTGGAAAATGAAAGTACCAGTGTTCATGAGAATGTTTTAGAGGGAAGCCATGACCTTTCACTCCCTTCTGCACCTGGTAACTTTAATGAGAACAGAAGGGGCCAGATTTTGCAAGACAGAAGTAAATCACTCAGCTTGCGAAGGTCTTCCCGATTAAAAGAAATACAAACAACGGCTTCAAAGCAGAGGGGCGGTTCACGGAACCAATTCCTCGGCTTTAAGTGCCTTCCGCCGGGCTGACTTTCTCAGTTCAGGCATCGTTTCAGATTGATGAAGACCTTGGCAGTTCTCCCGGTTTCCCTGGCCATGGTCTTGAAAGATTTCTAGGATATCAAGTACGGTTAGTGGATTGCTAACAGGTTCCAGTATTTTACAGTGTGGCTTTGGGTTTTGTTTTGTCCATTTAAATTCATGTTTGCTGATTTTGCTGTGGCTTTTGACTTGCATTTTTCCTTTATTTTGTAACCATTTTTCTTCAGTAAAAAAGGATTGTTTTTCACAGTCAAGTGTGGTGGATAGTAGGGCCTCGTTCCCTGCTCTGGATTGCAACAGGCCTATCACATGCATCCTAGACCCATCCTGGCTGATAAAGGAAAGCCAGAGGGAATTCGGCAAGGTGGGTGAAGGTGATGGTTAATGCGTCCCTTCGAGCTTAAAACAAGCTGTAATAAAACCCACACACACAGATAGATATCTACATAAAAACTCCAACCATCACCCAAGTCAAAAAAGAAGCACCATCAAAGCCTTGGCAGACCGTGCAAAAAGAATCTGTGAACCCCACCTCCTCCAAGATGAACTGAACCACCTCAACTGGGCTCTCCAGGCCAAGGGAGACTCCACCTCAGACATCAGAAGAGCTGCAAGACCAAGAACAAGCCACGAGAGTCAAGATGAAGATCCACCCAGAGGAAAAGTGTTCCTGCCATACATCAAGGGAACCACTGACCGCAGAGGGAAGCTGATGAGGAAACACAACATACAAACAATCTACAAACCCACCAAGAAAATCCAACAAATGCTACGTTCAGCAAAGGACAAGAGGGATCCTCTCACCTCTGCAGGAGTCTACCGTGTACCATGCAGCTGTGGACAAGTCTACATAGGGACCACCAAACGCAGCAAGGCCCAGACACGCATCAAGGAACATGAAAGGCACTGCAGACTACTTCAACCAGAGAAGTCGGCCATAGCAGAACACCTGATGAACCAGCCTGGACACAGCATATTATTTGAGAACACAGAAATGCTGGACCACTCCAACAACCACCATGTCAGACTACACAGAGAAGCCATTGAAATCCACAAGCATGTGGACAATTTCAACAGAAAGGAAGAGACCATGAAAATGAACAAAATCTGGCTACCAGTATTAAAAAACTCTAAAATTATAACAGCTAAACAACAGAGAGGAAAAAACCAGGCACAGATTAACACCTCCCAGCAACAGATTTTCCCAGGCTCAGGCAGGCCTTCAAATGCTAATGAAGGTGATCAGCTAAACATTCACACCTAACTGCAGCAGGGAAGAGCTCCTTGCCCCACCCCGGCCATTCCACAGATATATAAACCCATTTTTCCTACTTCCAACAGACCTCACACCTCTGAAGATGCTTGCCATAGATGCAGGTGAAACGTCAGGAGAAATGCCTCTAGAACATGGCTCTATAGCCCGAAAAAACCCACAAGAACCTTGTAATAAAACCGCTGTTGAAGAAACCATCACTGGACCCCACTCAATTGAACAACCTTCAGCCAGTTCCCAACCTCCCTTTCTTGGGCAAAGTCCTGGAACGTGTGGTGGCCTCGCAACACCAGGGATTCTTGGAAGACATGGATGATCTAGATCTGGCACAGTCTGGCTTTAGGCCGGGACATGGTACCAAAACAGCCTTGTTCGCCTTAGTAGATGATCTACGCCGGGAACTAGACAGGGGGAGTGTGTCCCTGTTGATTCTACTAGACCTCTCCGGTGGGAAGAGGAAGAGGGAGAGGAAATTTCCACCGGAGTGGAAATCATCTATCGGACAGACGGCAAGCTATTTAACCTCAGCAGACTGAAAGCCAAAACCAAGGTCACAACAACATCTGTTATAGAACTCCAGTATGCTGATGACAATGTCGTCTGTGCGCATACAGAAGAAGATCTACAAGCCACTCTTAACACCTTTGCAGAAGCATACACAAAGCTTGGCCTGTCACTGAACATCGAGAAAACCAAAGTGCTGTTCCAGCAGTCACCAGCCATCCCCTCTCCAATGCCAGAGATACAGCTTAATGGTGTAACATTAGAAAATGTCGACCATTTCCGCTACCTTGGCAGCCACCTCTCCACCAAAGTCAACATCGACGCCGAAATACAACACCGCCTGAGCTCTGCAAGTGCAGCATTTTCCCGAATGAAGCAGAGAGTGTTTGAGGACCGGGACATCCGTAGGGATACTAAGGTGCTTGTCTATAAAACTATTGTCCTCCCAACCCTGCTATATGCCTGTGAGATGTGGACTGTCTACAGATGTCACATGCAACTCCTGGAACGATTCCATCAGCGCTGCCTCCGGAAAATCCTGCAAATCTCCTGGGAAGACAAGTGGACAAACGTCAGCGTGCTGGAGGAAGCAAAGACCACCAGCATTGAAGCAATGGTCCTCCAACATCAACTCCGCTGGACAGGCCACGTTGTCCGGATGCCTGACCACCGTCTCCCAAAGCAGTTGCTCTACTCCGAACTCAAGAACGGAAAACGGAATGTTGGAGGACAGGAAAAGAGATTTAAAGATGGGCTCAAAGCCAACCTTAAAAACTCTGGCATAGACACTGAGAACTGGGAGGCCCTGGCCCTTGAGCGCTCCAGCTGGAGGTCAGCTGTGACCAGCAGTGCTGCAGAATTCGAGGAGGCACGAGTGGAGGGTGAAAGAGAGAAGCGTGCCAGGAGGAAGGCGCGTCAAGCCAACCCCAACTGGGACCGCCTTCCACCTGGAAACCAATGCCCTCACTGCGGAAGAAGATGCAGAGCAAGAATAGGGCTCCACAGCCACATGCGGACCCACAAGGAAACCCATGATGGAAGACCATCTTACTCGTCCAACGAGGGATCGCCTAAGTCCCACTAGACCTCTCAGTGGCCTTCGATACTGTGCCGTTACACCCAGACGTTATAAAAATAAAGCTAAGATGTGCTTCTCTCTATGTCTGAGTGAACTGCAGGTGTCTTTTTTTAGAAGCTTCAGATATTCAGCAACTGAGGCCATTAAGGGTTTTGAACATCAAGAGAGGGATATTTAGTCTTCAAAGTCCTTGCAGACTTGGCACAGCTTATCGAGGTTACAAACAGAACAGTCAATAGGTGAAACCATAGAGATATTCTTTCTTTTCCTTCTCCTCCAGTCACTGAGTTAACTTTTTCTCAGAAGGCAGAGAGATCCTGGAATCTTTTCGCCCTAACCCTAAGCTGTTACTTTTTAGAAAGACCAGGTCTTTCCCTATCTATGCTCATGGTTAGTTCTGGAGATAAAGCAATGAAGTCTCTCTTTCTATATCTATATAAATCAGTTTCTCAATAGTCTTTTCTATCTATAGTATTTCAAAGCTCAATCTTCAGTATCTATCTATAATATCTCAATCTTTAATTTCTCAATCAGCTATAACTCAATCACTCAATCAAGCTTAGCTATCGATAGTATCTTAATAGTCTTAATAGTACCTACAATGAATGGTGGGAGTTGAAGTCCAAAACACCTTGTGGCCCCCAATAATGTCAGAACAAGACCAAACTTGGCACACAGACCGCCCCCCCCCAAGACCCACTCTACATCTTGGTGCAGTTTGAGGGAGGATGGACCATGGATGATGGGACTTGCACTACTTTAACTCACTTCCTTAGAGCACTGTAGCCCACACTAATGACAGATCAGGACCAAACTTGGCACATAGAGGTCCAATGGCCCACTTGACAACCTGGTGCAGTTTCGGGCAGGATGGGCCACAAATGATGGGATTTGCAGTACCTTCACCCGATTAACTTCCCACAGAACATTGTAGCCCCTACAAATCACAGACCAGGCCAAAACTTGGCACACAGAACCCCCATGACCCACTCTACATCGTACTGCAGTTTGAAGAAGGATGGACCATGGATGATGGGACTTCCAATACCTTCACTCACTTACTGAAACCACTGCAACCCTCATCCAACGACTGATCAAGATCAAACTTGGCATACAGAGCCCCCATGACCCACTCTACATCATACTGCAGTTTGAAGGAGGATGGACCATGGGTGATGGGACTTCCAGTACCTTCACTCACTTAGTGAAACCTGCGACCCTCATCCAATGACTGATCAAGACCAAACTTGACATACAGAGCCCCTATCACCCACTCTACATCGTACTGCAGTTTGAAGGAGGATGGACCATGGATGATGGGACTTCCAGTACCTTCACTCACTTACTGAAACCACTGCGACCCTTATCCAATGACAGATCAAGACCAAACTTGACATACAGAGCCCCTATGACCCACTCTACATCGTACTGCAGTTTGAAGGAGGATGGACCATGGATGATGGGACTTCCAGTATCTTCACTCACTTACTGAAACCACTGCGACCCTCATCCAATGACAGATCAAGACCAAACTTGACATACAGAACCCCCATTATCCACTTTCTCTAATAACCCAAGCTAGTATATATATGAAAACAGATTCCACATTTTTGCAGAAAGTACATTGCAACAGAGTTACAAGGGTGGACCAGGGAGCATTTCTTACGCCGGCTTAGCATACTTCATGCGAGAGTGCAAATGCTTCAAAGCGAAGCATTCCTCCGCGATGAAAGCAAGTGTATATAAGCAGTTGCAAATGCAATTTTTCACGGTTCAAAGATCACACCAAAGCAGGTGAGAGGTGTCTTCAAATCAATTATGACCGGAGTCAAGAGTCGGTCTATCTGGGACAGGGAAATTGGCAAGCCATTTGACCCAAGGGAGAAAAAACATAAAGCAAAGGTAAAAAAGCCGAGGTTCACGCCACGCTGGATTAAAGTTGGCGAGGCTTCGCGGCGAATGGGCGGGCGGACGAGCGAACATTTCTATCAAGGGTGAAATTGAACACGGCAGGCGAGGAAGGTTCAAGGGACCCTTCGGAGGCCTTTGATCTCCCTTTTAAGACACGGTTGCGGTCGAATCAGGCTTTCATTTCCGGCCTTCGGTCTCCTCCTCGCCCTCCTTTTCTCCAAAGTCTAACACACCGAAGCTTGGGAGCATCTCATTCAATCTCGTTCAGTATTTCCAAGCTCAGGCGAGCATTGGTTCCAGCAAAATTTGGGGCATGATTTTGACATCTTTGTGGCTGGAGAAGGCCGCTCTTCATCTCGTTCAATTACCAAAGTGCAACTCAGAGTTATGGGTTCGTAACTGATTTATATTCGTGATTCCTGGGCATTCAGTAGTGTAGGGAATGCAAATGGACCTTAATATCCTCCAATCTTGAGTTCTTGGGCAGTAGCCACTGAAAGCGACACAAAATAATAATAATAATTATTATTATTATTATTATTATTCCTTGTTCCTCTTCTCCTGATTCTTTTGCTCCTCCTCTTCTTCTTACTCTTCTTTCTCCTTTCTTTCTCCTCCATTTTCTTCCTCTTCTTCCTTCTCTTCTTCCTCTTCTCCTTTTTCCTTCTCTCCTTCATTTTCTCTTTCTTCTTCCTCTTCTCCTCTTATTCTTCCTTGTTTCTCATCTTCTCCTGCCTCTTCTTCTTCCTCCTTTTCTCTTCTTCTTCTTTCTTTCTCCTTCTCATTTCTTCTTCCTCTTCTTCCTTCTCTTCTTCCTCTTCTCCTTTTTCCTTCTCTCCTTCATTTTCTCTTTCTTCTTCCTCTTCTCCTCTTATTCTTCCTTGTTTCTCATCTTCTCCTGCCTCTTCTTCTTCCTCCTTTTCTCTTCTTCTTCTTTCTTTCTCCTTCTCATTTCTTCTTCCTCTTCTTCCTTCTCTTCTTCCTCTTCTCCTTTTTCCTTCTCTCCTTCATTTTCTCTTTCTTCTTCCTCTTCTCCTCTTATTCTTCCTTGTTTCTCATCTTCTCCTGTCTCTTCTTCCTCCTCCTTTTCTCTTCTTCTTTCTTTCTCCTTCTCCATCTTCTTCCTCTTCTCCTTTTTCCTTCTCTCCTTCTTTATTTTCTTTCTTCTTCCTTCTCCACTTATTCTTCCTTCTTTCTCGTCTTCCCCTTCCTCTACTCCTTCCTTCTCTTCTTCCTTCTTTCTCTTCTCCTTCTTCTTCTTTTTCCTCCTCCTCTTCTTACTCTTCTCCTTTTTATTCTTCTTCTCCATCCTCTTCCTTTTCTTCCTTCTTTCTCCTCCTTACTCTTCTTCTTCTTTCTCTTCTTCCTCTTCTCCTTCTTAGCTTCTTTTTCTTCCTTCACAACCTCTGAGGATGCTTGCCATAGATGCAGGCGAAACGTCAGGAGAGAATGCTTCTAGAAAATGGCCATATAGCACCAAAAACCTACAACAACCTAGTGATTCCAGCCATGAAAGCCTTCAACAATACTTTTGTTTTTCTCTTTTTTTCCAGACTTTCGGGGCCGACGCCGTTGTATGCACAAGAATTTACGTAAGGGAATGACACAAAGGGGGGAAACTCACAAAGCCCGCCCACCGTTGGGAGACGAAACGAAGGGATTACGAAGCAGATGTTGTGCGGAGAAAAATATGGAAAACAACAATAATAATAATAATACTAACCCTGCATAGTAAACATCCGAAGATGCGTCTCGCATATGACCGTATGTGTCGTCTCCAATCCCAGCCGACCAGCCCCGAATCTCAGGCCGTTTCTCTTTCTCTCCCCTCCCCATTTTGGGTTAGAATTGTGTGTGTGAGTGTGTGTGTATGTGTGTGCAATTGTGTGCTTCCTTTTCCCTGCCCTGATCTCCCCTTGTTTATGACTTATTTTTTGCATTTGGTAGGTGCAAATGTGTATGATGTCCGCAACCATTAAATTTATTGTCCTCAATGCTTCCGAATCGTAATTATTGTCCTCTTTATCTTCCTCCTTTTCTCTTCTTCCCCTTCTTTCTTTCTCCTTCTCTTCTTCCTTTTTCCTTCTCTCCTTCCTTTTCTCTTTCTTCTTCCTTCTCCACTTATTCTTCCTTCTTTCTCGTCTTCTCCTTCCTCTACTCCTTTCTCCTTTTCTCTTCTTCCTTCTTTCTCTTCTCCTTCTTCCTCTTCTTTTTCCTCCTCCTCCTCTTCCTCCTCTTCTTTCTTTCTCCTTCTCAATCTTCTTCCTCTTCTCCTTTTTCCTTCTCTCCTTCTTCCTGTTCTCTTTCTTCTTCCCTCTCCACTTATCCTTCCTCCTTTCTCGTCTTCTCCTTCCTCCTTTTCTCTTCTTCCTTTTTTCTCTTCTTCTTTTTCCTCCTCCTCTTCTTCTTCCTCTTCTCCTTTTTCCTTCTCTCCTTCTTCCTGTTCTCTTTCTTCTTCCCTCTCCACTTATCCTTCCTCCTTTCTCGTCTTCTCCTTCCTCCTTTTCTCTTCTTCCTTTTTTCTCTTCTTCTTTTTCCTCCTCCTCTTCTTCCTCCTCTTCTTTCTTTCTCCTTCTCCATCTTCTTCCTCTTCTCCTTTTTCCTTCCCTCCTTCTTCCTGTTCTCTTTCTTCTTCCCTCTCCACTTATCCTTCCTTCTTTCTCGTCTTCTCCTTCCTCCTTTTCTCTTCTTCCTTTTTTCTCTTCTTCTTTTTCCTCCTCCTCTTCTTCCTCCTCTTCTTTCTTTCTCCTTCTCCATCTTCTTCTTCTCCTTTTTCCTTCTCTCCTTCTTCCTGTTCTCTTTCTTCTTCCCTCTCCACTTATCCTTCCTTCTTTCTCGTCTTCTCCTTTCTCCTTTTCTCTTCTTCCTTTTTTCTCTTCTTTTTCCTCCTCCTCTTCTTCTTACTCTTCTCTTTTTTTATTCTCCTTCTCCATCTTCTTCCTTTTCTTCCTTCTTTCTCCTCCTTAATCTTCTTCTTCCTCCTCCTCTTCTTCCTCTTCTCCTTCCCCCTCCTCTTCTTCTTCCTCTTCTTTCTTTCTCCTTCTCCATCTTCTTCCTTCTCTTCTTCCTCTTCTCCTTTCTCCTTCTTCCTGTTCTCTTTCTTCTTCCCTCTCCGCTTATTCTTCCTTTTTTCTCATTTACTACTTCCTCTTCTCCTTCCCTCTTTTCTCTTCTTCCTTCTTCCTCTTTTTTCCCTCCTCCTCTTCTTCTTCCTCTTCTTTCTTTCTCCTTCTCCATCTTCTTCCTCTTCTTTCTTCTCTTCTTTCACTTCTCCTTTTTCCTTCTCTCCTTCTTCCTGTTCTCTTTCTTCTTCCCTCTCCACTTATTCTTCCTTCTTTCTCGTCTTCTCCTTCCTCTTCTTCTTCCTGCTTTTCTCATCTTCCTTTTTTCTCTTCTCCTTCTTCCTATTTTCTTTCTTCTTCACTCTCCACTTATTCTTCCTTCTTTCTCATCTTCTCCTTCCTCTTCTCCTTCCTCCTTTTCTCTTCTTCCTTCTCTTCTCCTTCTTCCTCTTCTTTCTTTCTCCTTCTCCATCTTCTTCCTCTTCTTCCTTCTTTCTCCTCCTTATTCATCTTCTTCCTTCTCCTTCTTCCTTCTAGAGAATGAAGGAAGGAGAGAAGGAAAGAAAAAAAGAAAGGAAGGAAAGAGGAATCGAAGGAAGGAGGGAAAGAAGGAGAAAAAAGGGAGGGAAGGAAAGAGAATAGGAAGGATGGAAGCAAAAAGCGAAGGAAGGAAGGGAAGAGGTAGAGAAGAAAGAAAGGAGAGAAAGAGGGAGGGAAAGAAAAAGGGAGAAGAAAGGAAAGATAGAGAAGGAAGGAAGGAGAGAAGAAAAAAAGGAAAGGAAGGAAAGAGGAAGTGAAGAAAGGAGGGAAAGAAGGAGAAAAAAGGTAGGGAAGGAAAGAGGGACGGAAGGATGGAAGCAAAAAGCGAAGGAAGGAAAGCAAGGTAGTGAAGGAAGGAAGGAGAGACAGGGGAAGGGAAAGAAAAAGGGAAGAAAAGAAAGAGGTAGAGAAGGAAGGAAAGAAGGAAAGAAAGAGGGAAAAGAAGGAAAGAGGGAGCGAAGGTAGGAGGAAAAGAAGGAGAAAAAAGGGAGATATGGAAAGAATAGGAAGGATGGAAGCAAAAAGTAAAGGAAGTAAGGGAAGATGTAGAGAAGGAAGAAAGGAGAGAAAGAGGAAGGGAAAGAAAAAGAGAAGAACAGCCTCTGTTTAAAAGCTTCAAAAGAAGGAGCCTCCACCACACTCCGGGGCAGAGAGTTCCACTGCTGAACAGCTCTCACAGTCAGGAAGTTCTTCCTCGTGTTTGGCCCAACCAATCAACTCCCCAACACATTTTTGCATGCTCCAACAAATATTGTATGCAGATTCGAGCAGGGTGGCATTTTGCAGCTGACAGATGGAAAATAGGGTTTATAGATCTAGCAAGCTTCTGAACAGAAAACTTAAAACATGTAACTGTTGCCAAAAGTCCCAGGCTCAGCTAGCATCTGGGTCAGGCCCAAGCAATCAGCTTCGTGCTTTGCATTTTTCAGTTAACACACTCCCCAACAGATTTTTGCATGCTCCAACACATATTGAACGCAGATCCGAGCAGGGTGGTCGTTTGCAACTGCCAGATGGCAATTTTGTCAGCGCTAATTGTTTTTAAGTGCAGGCCAAGGTCTTTAGGCACTGCACCCAGTGTGCCGATCACCACAGGGACCACCTTTACTGGCTTGTTGTTGTTGTTTTTACTGTTACAGTAAAAGCAATGCAATATATATATGAAGGGAAAGGGTAGACGTATCTTAACCCCCTTATTTTGGGTCCAGCTCCCGCTTTAATGGTCCTTAGAGGAGTCCGACTTGGCAGAAATGGGAGCGTTCTCGTTCCATGGGATGTTCAGGGACGGAGCTGTCAAAATCCCGTCTCCGTTGCTCTTCCCTCCACCCCTGTTGCCTAGCAGATTATCGCTCCGCATCCAGGGCTTTAGGAGCATTTGAGGCCAAGGCACATGGATCACGTAGTCATCTCGGCAAGCTTGGGAGATGAGGCAGCCGCCTCTGCCTTCCGCCGCAAGCCGACGCTGGACAGATCCACTTAAGGGTTGCCATACATCCTGCAGCGGGCCTTAATCTTAATTTTGCATCCCTCCGAACGCAAGGAAACCGAAAGGAACGCGTACTTGCTTCCAAGAAGAATTCAGAGACCTAGTTCTGATCCATCAAGCTGCATAGGATTCCCAAAAGACAGTATATAATACATTACAGCCATTGTCTCGTTCGAAAAATCCATTTTCTCATGCGCTGAGTTTACAAACCGAGCGAGTATCAAAAATGCATCTGCTTCGTCGGCTTCTGCAGGTGCATCTGCACTGTAGAATTAATGCAGTTTAACACCACTTGAACAGCCATGGCTCAATGCTGTGAGATCAGTTGAATTGCATTATATGGTCAGTATAGCCCTATATATTGCAAATTAACTACATTGTATGGTCAGTATAGTTTCATATATTATAGCTGAATTGCATTATATGGTCAATATAATACCATATATTGCCATTGCAAATTAACTACATTATATGGTCAGTATAATTCCATACATTGCAGTTGAATTACATTATATGGTCGGTATAGCCCCATATATTGCAAATTAACTACATTGTATGGTCAGTGTAGTTTCATATATTGCAGTTGAATTGCATTATATGGTCAGTATTGCAGCTTAACTACATTATATAGTCAGTGTATCCCTATACATTGCAGTTGAATTGCATTATATGGTCAGTATAGCCCCATACGTTGCAGTAGAATTGAATTATATGGTCAGTATAGCCCCATATACTGCAAATTAACTACATTATATGGTCAGTGTAGTTTCATATATTGCAGTTGATTTGCATTATATGGTCAGTATAGCCCCATACATTGCAGTTGAATTGCATTATATGGTCGATATAGCCCCATACATTGCAGTTGAATTGCATTATATGGTCAGTATAGCCCCATACATTGCAGTTGAATTGCATTATATGGTCGATATAGCCCTATACATTGCAAATTAACTATATGGTCAGTGTAGTTTCCTATATTGCAGTTGAATTGCATTATATGGTCAGTATAGCCCCATACATTGCAGCTTAACTACATTATATGGTCAGTGTATCCCCATACATTGCAGCTGAATTGCATTATATGGTCAGTATAGCCCTATATATTGCAAATTAACTACATTGTATGGTCAGTATAGTATCATATATTGCCATTGAATTGAATTATATGGTCAGTATAGCCCTATACATTGCAGCTTAACTACATTATATGGTCAGTGTATCCACATACATTGCAGTTGAATTGCATTATATGGTCAGTATAGCCCCATATATTGCAAATTAACTACATTGTATGGTCACTGTAGTTTCATATATTGCAACTGAATTGCATTATATGGTCAATATAATATCATATATTGCCATCGAATTGAATTATATGGTCAGTGTAGCCCTATACATTGCAGCTTAACTACATTATATGGTCAGTGTATCCACATACATTGCAGTTGAATTGCATTATATGGTTAGTATAGCCCTATGTATTGCAAATTAACTACATTGTATGGTCAGTATAGCCCCATACATTGCAACTGAATTGCATATATTGAATTGAATTATATGGTCAGTGTAGCCCTATACATTGCAGCTTAACTACATTATATGGTCAGTGTATCCCCATACATTGCAGTTGAATTGCATTATATGGTCAGTATAGCCCTATACATTGCAAATTAACTACATTGTATGGTCAGTGGAGTTTCATATATTGCAACTGAATTGCATTATATGGTCAATATAATATCATATATTGCCATTGAATTGAATTATATGGTCAGTATAGCCCCATACATTACAGTTGAATTGCATTATAGGGTTGGTATAGCCCTATACATTGCAAATGAACTACATTATATGGTCACTGTACTTTCATATATTGCAGTTGAATTGAATTATATGGTTTCTGTAACCCCATATATTGCAGTTGAATAGCATTATATGGTCAGTATAGCCCTATACTTTGCAAATTAACTACATTGTATGGTCAGTGTAGTTTCATATATTGCAGTTGAATGGAATTATATTGTCAGTATAGCCCCATATACTGCAAATTAACTACATTATATGGTCAGTGGAGTTTCATATATTGCCGTTGAATTGAATTATATGGTTTGTGTAATCCCATATATTGCTGTTGAATTGCACTATATGGTCAGTATAGCCCCATACATTGCAGCTTAACTACATTATATAGTCAGTATATCCCCATACATTGCAATTGAATTGGATTATATGGTCAGTATAGCCCTATACATTGCAAATTAACTATATGGTCAGTGTAGTTTCCTATATTGCAGTTGAATTGCATTATATAGTCAATATAACACCATATATTGCAGTTGAATTTAATCATATGGTCAGTATAGCCCCATACATTGCAGTTGAATTGGATTATATGGTCAGTATAGCCCTATACATTGCAAATTAACTATATGGTCAGTGTAGTTTCCTATATTGCAGTTGAATTGCATTTTAGTCAATATAACACCATATATTGCAGTTGAATTGCATTATATGGTCAGTATAGCCCCATACATTGCTGTTGAATTGCATTATATGGTCAATATAACACTATATATTGCAGTTGAATTTCATTATATGGTCAGTATAGCCCCATATCTTGTGGTTGAATTGCATTATTTGGTCAGTGTCGCTTAACTGCATTATGTGGTCAGTGTAATCCCATATAATCTAGTTTAACTGCATTGAACTGCATTCTATAGGGTTACACTAACTATATAATTCAGTTTCAAGCTGTATTACATGGAAGTGTACATCCAGTCACAGTCTGCACCTACACTATAGAATTAATGCAGTTTGAACTGTCATCACTCAATTTTATAGCATCCTGGGAGATGTAGTTTTCCAAGTTCTGTAGCCTTCTTTCCCAAAGAGTGCATCAAACTACAACTCCCAGGGCCCCATAGCATTGAGCCGCAGCAGCTCAAGTGGCATCAAAGTGTGTTAATTCGACGGTGTGGACACATCTTGTGAACTCACCAGTGAATGGAATTGCACAGTAATTTGAAGGTGTCTCGCGCATGTCTCTGTCGCTCGCGCATTGCTGGCGCATTGAAGCATCTCCGGATTTTCCATATGGTTTCATACCTTCAAGGGATCTCCTTTCTAGTGTAGTGATGGCTAATGTGACGTGATTCGAGGAGGCAAATGCAGGTGCGTCTATACCGTAGAATTAATGCAGTTTAGCACCACTTGAACAGCCATGGCTTAGTGTGTTGCGCATCAAAGCATCTCTGGATTTCATACCTTCGAGGGGATCTCCCCTTCGAGTGTAGCGATGGCTAATGTGACGTGATTCGAGGAGGCAAATGCAGGTGCGTCTACACCATAGAATTAATGCAGTTTACAACCACTTGAACAGCCATGGCTTAGTGTGTGGCGCATTGAAGCATCTCTGGATTTCATACCTTCGAGGGGATCTCCCCTTCGAGTGTAGTGATGGGTAATGTGACGTGATTCGAGGAGGCAAATGCAGGTGCATCTACACCATAGAATTAATGCGATTTAACACCACTTGAACAGCCATGGCTTAGTGTGTGGCGCATCGAAGCATCTCTGGATTTCATACCTTCGAGGGGATCTCCCCTTCGAGTGTAGCGATGGATAATGTGACGTGATTCGAGGAGGCAAATACAGGCACGTCTACACCATGGAATTAATGCAGTTTATCACCACTTGAACAGCCATGGCTTAGTGTGTGGCGCATCGAAGCACCTCTGGATTTGATACCTTCAAGGGGATCTCCCCTTCGAGTGTAGCGATGGCTAATGTGACGTCATTCGAGGAGGCAAATACAGGCACGTCTACACCATAGAATTAATGCAGTTTAGCACCACTTGAACAGCCATGGCTTAGTGTGTTGCGCATCGAAGCATCTCTGGATTTCATACCTTCGAGGGGATCTCCCCTTCGAGTGTAGCGATGGCTAATGTGACGTGATTTGAGGAGGCAAATACAGGCACGTCTACACCATAGAATTAATGCAGTTTAGCACCACTTGAACAGCCATGGCTTAGTGTGTGGCGCATCGAAGCATCTCTGGATTTTCCATATGGTTTCATGCCTTCGAGGGGATCTCCCTTCGAGTGTAGCGATGGATAATGTGACGTGATTCGAGGAGGCAAATGCAGGTGCATCTACACCATAGAATTAATGCGGTTTAACACCACTTGAACAGCCATGGCTTAGTGTGCGGCGCATCAAAGCATCTCTGGATTTCATTCCTTGGAGGGGATCTCCCCTTCGAGTGTAGTGATGGATAATGTGACATCATTCGAGGAGGCAAATGCAGGTGTGTCTACACCATAGAATTAAAGCAGTTTAACACCACTTGAATAGCCATGGCTTAGTGTGTGGCGCATCGAAGCAGCTCTGGATTTCATACCTTGGAGGGGATCTCCCCTTCGAGTGTAGCAATGGCTAATGTGACGTGATTTGACGAGGCAAATGCAGGTGCGTCTACACCATAGAATTAATGCAGTTTAACACCACTTGAACAGCCATGGCTTAGTGTGTTGCGCATCGAAGCATCTCTGGATTTCATACCTTTGAGGGGATCTCCCCTTCGAGTGTAGCGATGGATAATGTGACGTGATTCGAGGAGGCAAATACAGGTGCGTCTACACCATAGAATTAATGCGGTTTAACACCACTTGAACAGCCATGGCTTAGTGTGTTGCGCATCGAAGCATCTCTGGATTTCATACCTTGAAGGGGATCTCCCCTTCGAGTGTAGCAATGGATAATGTGATGTGATTCGACGAGGCAAATGCAGGTGCATCTACACCATAGAATTAATGCGGTTTAAGACCACTTGAACAGTCATGGCTCAGTATGTTGCACATCGAAGCATCTCTGGATTTCATACCTTCGAGGGGATCTCCCCTTCGAGTGTAGCGATGGATAATGTGACGTGATTCGAGGAGGCAAATACAGGTGCGTCTACACCATAGAATTAATGCAGTTTAGCACCACTTGAACAGCCATGGTTCAGTATGTTGCGCATCGAAGCATCTCTGGATTTCATACCTTCGAGGGGATCTCCCCTTTGAGTGTAGCGATGGATAATGTGACGTGATTCGACGAGGCAAATGAAGGTGCGTCTACACCATAGAATTAATGCAGTTTAGCACCACTTGAACAGCCATGGCTTAGTGTGTGGCGCATCGAAGCATCTCTGGATTTCATACCTTCGAAGGGATCTCCCCTTCGAGTGTAGCGATGGATAATGTGACGTGATTCGAGGAGGCAAATACAGGTGCGTCTACACCATAGAATTAATGCGGTTTAACACCACTTGAACAGCCATGGCTTAGTGTGTTGCGCATCGAAGCATCTCTGGATTTCATACCTTCGAGGGGATCTCCCCTTCGTGTGTAGCGATGGATAATGTGATGTGATTCGAGGAGGCAAATGCAGGTGCATCTACACCATAGAATTAATGCAGTTTAGCACCACTTGAAGCATATCTGGATTTTCCATATGGTTTCATACCTTCGAGGGGATCTCCCTTCGAGTGTAGTGATGGCTAACGTGACGTGATTCGACGAGGCAAATGCAGGTGCGTCTACACCATAGAATTAATGCAGTTTAGCACCACTTGAAGCATCTCTGGATTTTCCATATGGCTTCATACCTTCGAGGGGATCTCCCTTCGAGTGTAGCGATGGCTAACGTGACGTGATTCGACGAGGCAAATGCAGGTGCGTCTACACCATAGAATTAATGCAGTTTAGCACCGCTTGAAGCATCTCTGGATTTTCCATATGGCTTCATACCTTTGAGGGGATCTCCCTTCGAGTGTAGCGATGGCTAACGTGACGTGATTCGTCGAGGCAAATGCAGGTGCGTCTACACCATAGAATTAATGCAGTTTAGCACCACTTGAAGCATCTCTGGATTTTCCATATAGTTTCATACCTTCGATGGGATCTCCCTTCGAGTGTAGCGATGGCTAACGTGACGTGATTCGACGAGGCAAATGAAGGTGCGTCCACACCATAGAATTAATGTGGTTTAACACCACTTGAACAGACACGGCTCAGTCCAAACCCCTGCCAAGAAGCAGGAATATTGCATTCAAATCACCCCTGACAGATGGCCATCCAGCCTCTCATAGAATCATAGAATCAAAGAGTTGGAAGAGACCTCATGGGCCATCCAGTCCAACCCCATTCTGCCAAGAAGCAGGAATATTGCATTCAAATCACCCCTGACAGATGGCCATCCAGCCTCTCATAGAATCATAGAATCAAAGAGTTGGAAGAGACCTCATGGGCCATCCAGTCCAACCCCATTCTGCCAAGAAGCAGGAATATTGCATTCAAATCACCCCTGACAGATGGCCATCCAGCCCCTGTTTAAAAGTTTCCAAAGAAGGAGCCTCCACCACAGCCCGGGGCAGAGAGTTCCACTGCTGAACGGCTCTCACAGTCAATAGGTGTTGGTGCCTCTCCAAACTGCAAATCCCAAGATGGCACAGCATTGTGCCAAAGTGGCGCCAAAGTGCATCAAATTGCGAAGTGCAGAAGCAAAGGTGTGAAAATTCATACCGTGTTTTAGTCGCGGGTTACGTGGTTGGCGCTCCCCAAACTCTGCTCCTCCAGGCTGTTTGGACTTCATCTCCCATGACTCCTGGCCACTGGACCAGATGGCCGGGGCTTCTGGATGTCACGCTCCATCGACCATCCTCGCCCTCCTCTTTCCGAAGCCATCTGGAATCGGAGCATCAAACGCTCGAGCTTGGGAACGGCCCTCGCTTTGAAGCCCGGGGCTGTTGTCGAGCCATTTCTGCCCCAACGCCGCCGCTGACGTTTTCCCTTGTTCGGGCCAACCGCTGCTCCGTCTACTTTTGACCCCCATCTTTTATTGTCCGAGGAGGGGAGGCTCTCCTTGAGTAATCCCGCACAATGTCGGATGCGAGGCGCTCACAACGGGCGCAGTGGCCTGTTAAATGAAGCTTGCCTTCATTCAGAGTTATGTTAATTTTATGAATACTTTGGGGCCGGCAATTACGATTCCGGTTCGTCATTAGGAGGCCGACCTAATTAGGGGGCCACTTTGCCAACTCCGTACTCCATGCCCTGTCGGCCTCTCGTAAGGGACATTACGTTATCATTGGGAAACTATTTAGAAAGTAAAAAATTACATAAAGATGATATTTATTTGTGAGTTTGGTAGCTGGTGAAATGTCCTTTGACCAGTATCTGGCCACTTGGAGTGCCTCCGGTGTTGCTGCAAGAAGGTCCTCCATTGTGCATGTGGCTGGGCTCAGGTTGCATTGCAGCAGGTGGTCAGTGGATTGCTCTTCTCCACACTCGCATGCCGAGGATTCTACTTTGTAGCCCCATTTCTGAAGGTTGGCTCTGCCTCTCGTGGTGCCAGAGCGCAGTCTGTTCAATGCTTTCCAAGTCACCCAGTCTTCTGTGTGCCCAGGAGGGAGTCTCTCATTTGGTATCGGCCATTGGTTGAGGTGCTGGGTTTGAGCCTGCCACTTTTGGACTCTCGCTTGCTGAGGTGTTCCAGCGAGTGTCTCTGTAGATCTTAGAAAACTATGTCTAGATTTAAGTCATTGGCGTGCTGGAGAAATTACACTGCTTAGCCGGTATTGCACCACCTGGCATCCGCCGGGAAGTAGCAGCCAATAGTGAAAGGACCAAGGCAGAGATATCTCAGCTCATCCCCTGTTTGAGTATCAGCCAGCACGCCATATAGATGATGATGCCACCACTTGGAGAAGCTGCAAAGGCATACAAGGGGCGGTCATTGAAGATCTCCCCCGACCCACTTCTATTTATCACAGGACGTTGAAACTGCACATGTGGAATGATACAAGTCTCTATGGGTTATGTGCCAATTTACAACTCAGAACTGACAACGGTCTTGATGTGACAACTGCTGAAGAGGTGTGAGGTTTAAGGATGGACCCCGTGGAATACAGACAGGGGCAGCTCAACCATTACGCAGAGTAAGCCTTTGCAGTGTAGTTGATGTTGCCCGGGGGAGCGCTCTTGAGACGCTCTTGGGGGAAAATAGACCTTGACATATGTGAGTTGTAGTTACTGGGATGTATAGTTCACCTACAATCAAAGAGCATTCTGAATTCCACCAATGATGGAACTGAACCAAATCATAGAATCATAGAATCAAAGAGTTGGAAGAGACCTCATGGGCCATCCAGTCCAACCCCATTCTGCCAAGAAGCAGGAATATTGCATTCAAATCACCCCTGACAGATGGCCATCCAGCCTCTCATAGAATCATAGAATCAAAGAGTTGGAAGAGACCTCATGGGCCATCCAGTCCAACCCCATTCTGCCAAGAAGCAGGAATATTGCATTCAAATCACCCCTGACAGATGGCCATCCAGCCTCTCATAGAATCATAGAATCAAAGAGTTGGAAGAGACCTCATGGGCCATCCAGTCCAACCCCATTCTGCCAAGAAGCAGGAATATTGCATTCAAATCACCCCTGACAGATGGCCATCCAGCCTCTCATAGAATCATAGAATCAAAGAGTTGGAAGAGACCTCATGGGCCATCTAGTCCAACCCCATTCTGCCAAGAAGCAGGAATATTGCATTCAAATCACCCCTGACAGATGGCCATCCAACCCCTGTTTAAAAGCTTCCAAAGAAGGAGCCTCCACCCCGTTCCGGGACAGAGAGTTCCACTGCTGAACGGCTCTCACAGTCAGGAAGTTCTTCCTCATGTTCAGATGGAATCTCCTCTCTTGTAGTTTGAAGCCATTGTTCCATTGCGTCCTAGTCTCCAAGGAAGCAGAAAACAAGCTTGCTCCCTCCTCCCTGTGGCTTCCTCTCACATATTTATACATGGCTATCATATCTCCTCTCAGCCTTCTCTTCTTCAGGCTAAACATGCCCAGCTCCTTAAGCCGCTCCTCATAGGGCTTGTTCTCCAGACCCTTGATCGTTTTAGTCGCCCTCCTCTGGACACATTCCAGCATGTCAGCATCTCTCTTGAATTGTGGTGCCCAGAATTGGACACGATATTCCAGGTCTCGTCTAACCAAGGCAGAATAGAGGGGTAGCATGACTTCCCTAGATCTAGACACTATGCTCCTATTGATGCAGGCCAAAATCCCATTGGCTGTTTTTGCCGCCATATCACATTGTTGGCTCATGTTTAACTTGTTGTCCACGAGGACTCCAAGATCTTTTTCACACGTACTGCTCTCGAGCCAGGCATCCCCCATTCTATATCTTTGCATTTTGTTTTTCCTGCCAAAGTGGAGTATCTTGCATTTGTCACTGTTGAACTTCATCTTGTTAGTTTTGGTCCATCTCTCTAATCTGTCAAGATCGTTTTGAATCCTGCTCCTGTCCTCTGGAGTATTGGCTATCTCTCCCAATTTGGTGACGTCTGCAAACTTGATGATCCTGCCTTCTAGCCCTTCATCTAAGTCATTAATAAAGATGTTGAACAGGACTGGGCCCAGGAATGATACAAGTCTCTATGGGTTATGTGCCAATTTACAACTCAGAACTGATAACGGTCTTGATGTGACCGCTGCTGAAGAGGTGTGAGGTTTGAGAATGGACCCCGTGGAATACAGACAGGGGTGGCTCAACCATTGCGCAAAGTAAGCCTTTGCAGTATAGTTGATGTTGCCCGGGGGAGCGCTCTTGAGGCACTCTTGGGGGAAAATAGACCTTGACATATGTGAGTTGTAGTTACTGGGATGTATAGTTCACCTACAATCAAAGAGCATTCTCATCTCCACCGTTGAAAATTATCTAGGGCCGCCTCTGAATACAGAGCAATCCTCAAGTTCCTTTATTCGAAAGGCATCCTGAGCTCAGAGCATCCCGAGCTCTGAGGATGAATATCCTAAATTTAGGAAGAACTTCCTGACTGTGAGAGCCGTTCAGCAGTGGAACTCTCTGCCCCAGAGTGTGGTGGAGGCTCCTTCTTTGGAAGCTTTTAAACAGAGGCTGGATGGCCATCTGTCAGGGGTGATTTGAATGCAATATTCCTGCTTCTTGGCAGGGGGTTGGACTGGATGGCCCATGAGGTCTCTTCCAAACTCTAGGATTCTATGATTCTACTAGCCGTCCCCTGCCACGCGTTGCTGTGGCCCACTCTGGTGGTCATGGGGGTTCTGTGCAGGAGGTTTGGCCCAATTCTATCGTTGGTGGGGTTCAGAATGCTCTGTGATTGTAGGTGAACTACAAATCCCAAATGTCAAGATTCTATTTTCCCCAAACTCCACCATGTTCACATTTGGGCATATTGAGTATTCATGCCAAGTTTGGTCCAGATCCATCATGCTGTGCTCTCTGGATGTAGGTGAGCTACAACTCCAAAACCAAAGGACACTGCCCACCACACCCTTCCAGTATTTTCTGTTGGTCATGGGAGAACTGTGTGCCAAGTTTGGTTCAATTCCATCGTTGGTGGAGTTCAGAATGCTCTTTGATTGTAGGTGGACTATAAATCCCAGCAACTACAACTCCCAAATGTCAAGGTCTATTTCCCCCAAACTCCGTCTGTGTTTATATTTGGGCATATTGAGTATTTGTGCCAAGTTTGGTCCAGATCCATCATGCTGTGCTCTCTGGATGTAGGTGAACTACAACTCCAAAACCAAAGGACATTGCCCACCAAACCCGTCCAGTATTTTCTGTTGGTCATGGGAGAACTGTGTGCCAAGTTTGGTTCAATTCCATCGTTGGTGGGGTTCAGAATGCTCTTTGATTGTAGGTGAACTAAAAATCCCAGCAACTACTACTCCCAAATGTCAAGGTCTATTTCCCCCCAAACTCCATCTGTGTTTATATTTGGGCATTATATTTGGGCATTTTGAACGGTTGTGTTGTTAAAGTGTGAAGTAATGCCTCCACCTTCGTACCTCCTCAACAGATGGCAGTACTGGTATGTGGCAGGTTCTGGCTTGTTCAGTAGACTCTCCTCTACAGTTCCATTTTGGCAGGAAGCCTTAGCATTGAAAGGTTGTGTTGTTAAAGTGCAAAGTAATGCCTCCACCCTCGTACCTCCTCAACAGATGGCAGTACTGGTATGCGGCAGGTACTAGCTCGTTCAGTAGGCTCTCCTCTACAGTCCCATTTTGGCAGGAAACCTTAGCATTGAACGGTTGTGTTGTTAAAGTGCAAAGTAATGCCTCCACCCTCGTACCTCCTCAACAGGTGGCAGTACTGGTATGCGGCAGGTACTAGCTCGTTCAGTACACTCTCCTCTACAGTCCCATTTTGGCAGGAAACCTTAGCATTGAACGGTTGTGTTGTTAAAGTGCAAAGTAATGCCTCCACCTTCGTACCTCCTCAACAGATGGCAGAACTTGAGGACTGCTATGGTTTCCACTGGGTCCATTCTCAAGCCTCACACCACTTCAGCACCTGTAGAATCAAGACTGTTATCAGTTCTGAGTTGTACGTTGGCATGTAACCTATAGAGCAGTGGTTCTCACCCTGGGGTCGGGACCCCTGGAGGGGTCGCGAGGGGGTGTGAGAGGGGTCGCCAAAGGCCATCACAGACAATGTTTTCTGTTGGTCATCCTCTGTTTCCGACCCAATTCTATTGTTGGTGGTCTTCTGAATGCTCTTTGGTTGTAGGTGAACTATACATCCCAGCAACTACAGCTCCCAAATGTCAAGGTCTAATTTCCTTGAACTTCACCAGTGTTCACATTTGGGCATATTGAATATTCGTGCCAAGTTTGATCCAGACCCATCATTGTTTGAATCCACAGTGCTCTCTGGGTGTAGGCAAATTACAACTCCCAAACTCAAGGTCAATGCCCACCAAACCCTTCCAGTATTTTCCGTTGGTCATGAGAGTTCTGTGTGCCAAGTTTGGTCCAATTCAATTGTTGGTAGAGTTCAGAATGCTCTTTGAAAGTAGGTGAACTATAAATTCCAGCAACTACAACTCTCAAATGTCAAGGTCTATTTTCCTCGAACTTCACCAGCATTCACATTAGGGCATAATTAATATTCGTGCCAAGTTTCATCCAGATCCATCATTGTTTGAATCCACAGTGCTCTCTGGGTGTAGGCGAACTACAACTCCCAAACTAAGGTCAATGCCCACCAAACCCTTCCAGTATTTTCCGTTGGTCATGGGAGTTCTGTGTGCCAAGTTTGGTCCAATTCCATTGTTGGTAGAGTTCAGAATGCTCTTTGGTTGTAGGTGAACTATCAATCCCAGCAACTACAACTCCCAAATGACAAAATCAGTCCTCCCATAACACTCCAATAAGAATACATCCTGCATACCAGAAATTTACATAAGGATTCATAACAGCAGCAAAATTACAATTATGAAGTAGCAATGAAAATAATGTTATGGTTGGGGGTCACCACAACATGAGGAACTGTATTAAGGGGTCGCGGCATTAGGAACGTTGAGAACCACTGCTATAGAGACTTATATCCTTATACATGGGCAGTTTCAGCATCCTGTGATAAATAGAAGTAAGTGGGTCAGGGGAAATCTTTAATGAACCCCCCCCCCCCTTATTTTGGTTCTTAAACAAGATGCTCGAGAGCACCACAAATGGCACATTGCAGGGCAACACGTCATGGGTTTCGTATGGGATGAAGTCACAAATGCCAAGCATCCATTACAACTCCAATTTTCACTCCGTTGCCTCTTTGTGAAAGCTTTAGCGTGACTCTTCCGTCTATGAGCTCAGTGTGAGAACTTACAGATTTGCTGGCATGCCGAACCCAATAAGCTTCCCAGTCCTTTGTGAGCTAATGATAATGATAATCAAGTCAGCAATGTCCTAAAGCTGGTGGTCGGGCGAAAGGGGCCGTGGCAGAGGACTTGGAAACGCACCTCGGCTGTGGCTAATTTGCATGTTTTATGCACACTTCATTAGCATAGTTTCTAAATCATGCCATTGTTGGTTTCGGCGTGGAAGGCGAGAAGCAACAAGCGTGGGGTTGTTTTTCAAATACTGTATGTGCAATTTCACAGAGACCATGATGGAGAAACAATATGGTCCATAAGGTGGCCATACGTTGGGGGGAAAAAACCCGAGAGTGCAGCTAGCTACTCTTGAATTAATTCAGCTTGGGTTGCTGTGAGTTTTCCGGACTGTCTGGCCATCTTGGGGATTTTGCTAGTGTACCGCCCACCCCGCGACTCAGCAGTCTCCCTGCCTGAGGTAGCAGATTTATTATGCTGTTGTTTTTTGATGTGTTGGGCCTCGGCCTCTTGTAAGCTGCACCGAGTCCTTCGGGAGATGTTAGCGGGGTATAAATAAAGGATTATTATTATTATCTCCCAGAAGCATTCTCTCCTGACATTTTGCCCACATCTGTGGCAGCCATCCTCAGAGGTTGTGAGATCTGTCGGAAACTAGGAAAGTGAGGTTTACGTTTCTGTAGAATGGTGTCCAGGATGGAAGAACTCTTGTCTATTTGAGGCAAGTGTGACTGTTGCAATTGGCCACCTTGATTAGCACTGAATAGCTTTGCAGCTGCTTCCTGCCTGGGGGAATCCTTTGTTGGGAGGTGTTAGCTGGACCTGATTTCCTGTCTGGAATTCCTGTTTATTTATTTATTGTTTTTTTAGTGTTGCTCTTTATTTACTGGAAGAGCACTGGTTTTCTCAATGTTCACAAACACTTGCACAGTTGAGCGGTTTCCAATGTCTCACTGTTGGCAATACAACTGATTCGGGGAGCAGGGCAGAATCCCTGCTTGGGAGATAAATCCCATTTTGTCCACCCCACCCTTGCAAAAAAACAAACAAACAAACAAAACAACAACACCCAGCCTGAATCCACAAGAAGGGAACCTTATGCAATGTATGGCACATATAACACATAGTGCTTCACGACCCAATTCCTCTTTTCTAGCTTTTAGGTGCCCCCTGCTGGCGGCTGGGAAATCTACAAGGAGCATCCCCCAACTTAAGAGTGGAGCCTCTATGGTCAATTCTGCAAAGGTACAGAATAGGGGACAATGAAAAAGACCTTGGAGTCCTCGTGGACAACAAGTTAGACATGAGCCAACAAAAAAGCCAATGGGATTTTGGCCTGCATCAATAGGAGTCTAGTGTCTAGATCCAGGGAAGTCATGCTACCCATGCTCTATTCTGCCATGTTCAGACCACACCTGGAATCACATGGTGTCCAATTCTGGGCACCACAATTGAAGGGTGATGTTGACTCTAAGCTGGAATGTGTCCAGAGGAGGGCGACTCAAAGGATAAAGGGACTGGAGAACAAGCCCTATGAAGAGCAGATTAAAGAACTGGGCATGTTTAGCCTGCAGCAGAGAAGAGACTTGATGATGACCATGGAACAATATGTGAGAAGAAGTCATAAGGAGGAGGGAGCAAGTTTCTGCTGCCCTGGAAACTAGGATGCGGAACAATGGCTTCAAACTAGAAGAAAGAACGGAGATTTCACCTGAATATGAGGAAGAACTTCCTGACTGTGAGAGCTGTTCAGCAGTGGAACTCTCTGCCCCGGAGTATGGTGGAGGCTCCTTCTTTCGAGGCTTTGAAGCAGATCCTGGATGGCCATCTGTTGGGGCTTTGGATGAGATTTCCCTGATTCGTGACAGAAAGGGGTTAGACTGGATGGCCCTCGAGGTCTCTTCCAACTCTAGGATTCTATTTCTGGACGAACTTGGCCACAGAATTGCTTTGGAAGACCTAGAAATTCCCAGCCAGTCGTTTGCTTGGTTCTCCAACATGATTCTATGGCCAATCATTGATAGATGCCATCTCTAGAACAATACTAGGGCAAAATCAATTCTCAGGGTGCTTTGGATGTGGGGAATGATGTAAATGAGGTTCAAGATGGCAATTGTTTGCTCAGTGATAATTATGCAAAGAATGACAGAGAGGCACCTGTTCCAAGTGTAGTTTCCCATGAGAATGTTCCTACAGAGTATAGGGATGATGGTTTACTCCCTGAATTGCTCCCAGAGTTCCCAGAATTTGGGGCTTGAAAACAACATGGCATCTATGGAGACTAATGAGCATAGAGATAGGCGGGCGGAAATTAGTCAAAACAGACAGGCCGAGCAAGGCCTTTGGCGTTCTGCCAGGCTTCAACAGAAAAAGATAAGGGCCGCTCAATGAAAGCGAAACCAGTTTCTGTGTGCTTGGAAAGGTTTAAGAGTTTCAAGCATGGAAAATATTACCAGATGAAGCATTGTTTAGAATCCTGCTAAGTTCTTGTTCTCACCTCATAGAAGCCTTGCTTGGAAGATTCATGCTTAAAGATTTATTTCCTGTTTGGTTTTTTGTCTCTTGTGATCAAAGCTTCCTGGTTCTTTGGATTTTGTTAGAGACTTGTAGACTTTGCTTTTGGACATTGCTGAACTCTACCTTGGACTAATTTGTTTCGCTTATATTCTTACCTAATTGGATTTACCTATTCCTTTAAAGCAGTGGTTCTCAACCTGGGGGTCGGGACCCCTGAAGGGGTCGCGAGGGGGTGTCAGAGGGGACATCATCACAGACAGTATTTTCTGTTCGTCATGGGAGTTCTGTGTGGGAAGTTTGGCCTAATTCTATCATTGGTGGGCTTCAGAATGCTCTTTGGTAGTAGGTGAACTATAAATCCCTGCAACTACAACTCCCCAATGATGGGATTCAGGTTCACAATCTGGTTCAAAATGTCCCTGTTATAGTCAATGATGAACAGGATGTGGAAGTTCAGTTTCCCACAGCAAGAAATGAGTTTGTCGATACTGAAACTAGCCAGGTGCAGGTGGAAATTGACTCAGAAAAGGAGGACAATTCTCAGCCTGATAATGAGCAGGAAGGCAAACTGGATAATACTAACAGACTGACGTTGACGAAATGGGAACCTTAGATCATGCTGACTGTTTGGAATTCAGAGTTCGAAGGAGTGCGAGAATAGCTAACAAGGAGGAGGTCAGAATGCCAAAGAAACGCCTTCATGTTTTGCAAAGGGTATTAAGCAGTGTGTTCTGTCACACGCTGGGCTTGAAACAAAATGCTTTTAAAACAGGATGTGCAATTTTAGCCCAGTGAGAAGCTAGGGGGCCTGAAGAGAAATTCGTAAGGATTTTCACCATAAACAGTCTTTAGAGGGCTTGTGAAATACAACAAAGTCTTATTGGTGAACAATCAACAGGAACTTGTTTTGTCTTCAAAAGGTTAAACAAATGCTTCCAGGCTTTTGTGCAACTAGTGGCTTCTGTTACTTTTACTCTAAAGCAGGAATGGGGAACCTTCGGCCCTCCAGGAGTGGTGGACTTCAACTCCCACAATTCCTTGAGGCCAAGGTAAGCCTTTGGGGCGAATGCCGAGCCTCAAGGAATTGTGGGAGTTGAAGTCCACCACACCTGGAGGGCCGAAGGTTCCTGACCCCTGCTCTAAAGGAAAATCCCTTTCCAAACTTCTCCCAGGCTAACTGTGAACCTAAACCTAACTGATGTGGGTGCCACTACTGGGTTGAACTGCGTCTCAAAGTATCGAGTGGACCTACCAGTAGGCCTGTAGTCACTTCAGCTGGAGTTCTTAGATATTCAAAGCTGTTTTTCCCTCCAAAATTCCTCAGAGCTTTAGGGCTGTTTCCCTGGGAATCTTTGGGAATCCTTTTGTTCTTAAGACTGTTCTCCCCCGGGAAGTCTTAAGGGTTGAAGCCTTTATACAGGAGAAGTCTGTACACGTCTTGTACATTGACTTTCCTTGCTGAGACTAACTGAAAATGGCTCCCGTCCCTTCTCAATTGTCCTGAACAGGGGAACCAAACTTAACGATGATGGACAGGGGGGCTGCCCTATAACTGCAAACTTTAACAGGAAGCCACCCTTCTGCAGAATTCCAAGCCTTGGGCTGCAAGCAAACACTTAATACAAAGTTGGAGCTTCTCGTACAGCTGTACCAGCACAGTGTGTTTGGGGCTAACCCTTTGTCAGAGTAACTTTTCGTTTAACCAAGAAGCTTGCATTTTGCTTGTCTGGATTAGCTTGCACTTCTTGTATTCATGGTTTCAGGACTGAGTCATGTTCTCATGAGATTTTACTTTGCTCGTGTCTTTTTGGATCATGCTTCAAAGTGTTATTTTGTATTGATCTTTTAGAACATTACTTTTGTTTTTAAGAACTTTTTATTTTTTTAATAAACTATAATGACTTCTGGCTGTGTGCCGTTTGGTGTTTTCAGCAAGGGGAACCAATTCTGAAGTGTGACAGAAATGACTTCACACTGCTTTGGACATACGAGGGGTATTTTTTAAGTAAGGTCCGTTTTGTTGTAGACACTAGTAGTTCGCGCGCATACCACAACGAGCGTGTGCGTCGTGTACCGGCATGCCTCGGGAACAACTGTGCTCAGTTTCCGCTCTGTAGCTAACCTGTACGGTTCTGTTCTGTGCTTTAAAAATGTTTAAGACTATCAACTCACCCTCCGCATGTGAGATTCGCTCAGTGATACGGTTTTTATCAGCAAGGAACCTGCCTGCTTCAGAAATTCATCGACAGATTTGTGAAGTGTACGGTGAAACTGTTATGAGTGAAAGCAAAGTGCGTAAGTGGGTATAATTCAAAGATGGCCGTGACAACATCCATGATGAGGACTGCTCCGGTCGCCCTTCTTTGATTACACACGATTTGGTGGCTTCAGTTGAAGCGAGGATTCGTGAGAACAGGCGCTTCACAATAACAGGTCTCTCAAACGAATTTCCTGACGTGTCGAGATCAGTGCTTTACAACATTATTTCTGAACACCTAAAGTTTAGGAAACTATGCTCCCGTTGGGTCCCGAAACACCTAACAGAGGATGAAAACGTGAAAATGGCAGTGAACTCTTGGTTATCGGAGCAGGCGGCAAGTTTTTATGAAGAGGGTATTTTAAAATTGGTTCAGAGGTATGGTAAGTGTTTGAACAAACTTGGCAACTATGTCGAAAAATAGAGTGAAGTATGTACTTTCTGAAAATAAATTTACTTTTTTGAAATAAACTTTCGTTGTGTACTTATGTTCAAACGGACCTTACTTAAAAATACCCCTTGTATATTAAATGGCAACTATTGGAGGAATAGGTTTATTTGTCTGCTGTTTTACCTTGAGTTTGTCAAAGACCGTTTTTGAACGGAAAATGTGTGAAAATGCCAACACGGTCCCCCCTTTTGCTCACCGCTCTTTGGGGGCCGAACCACTTGTGTTCTGGAAGGACGACCACCAACATCCGCACACACGGGTAGCCCTGATATTTTAATGGAAATACTGCACTACAGTCAAAAGTTTACAACATCTGTATAGAAATCATCATCACATGAAATAGGTGGCAAAAAAAAAAAGGAAAAACGAAAGGAAGAAAGAAGAAAAGAAGCACGTTACAGGAATACAAAAAGCAGTTCGAAATAAGGAAAAGCGTCCTTTTCCCCGCCCCTCCCCGCGATTTGTACAGGCCAGGGTTGGAGCTTGGAGCTCCGATGTCAGACATCAGGATTGATTTTGGGGGGAAAGAAGAGGCAGAGACATTGCAAAACCCTGCTGGGAACGAAAGAGTCGGACCCCATTCCAGGACTGGCCGGGAAAGGAGGAAAAATCCCTGACCCTGTTTCCTGTCCTGCTTTGCCCGGGCAAAGGCATCGAAGCTGCCGTTTTTCCCAACTCGGTGTTTGGTACGTGTAAAAGAAACTGGTATTTGAAGATACACAAAGAGGAGGACGACGATGGAAGGAGAGGCGAGCCAAAATGGAAGAGGGACACAATAGCGTTGTCGTTAATGCCCCGTTTTCCTACTAACAGGGCGACGGAAAGAGACTTGGGGGGAATACGTTAAGCTTATTGCTGGTATACTGTCTGAACTTCCCAACTCAAGTTTCCCTCCCATTTCCACTCTTGTTTTCTCCTCCTGTCTCCCCCCCCCCCCCCCTGTTGATTGTGTTGATGCTATATTTCTGAGAACTGGGGACAGATAATTTAAATTAACAAGTCTGGGGAGACCCAGCGAGCGCTCTCTCTCTCCCTATCTCGATATATATATATATATACACATACATACACACCTGGTAGAATCTCGCTTATCCGACCTTTGCTTATCCGACATTCCGTCTTATCTGATATTCCGTCTTATCCAACACCTTTCTTTTCCCCCAATTAAAGGAGCGCACCTCAACTCTCCATTCCCAATAAGTACAAAAGGAGGAGGAGGAGGGAGGAAAGGGGAAAAAGAGGAAGGACCAGAAGTGGAAGTGCCCTCCTTCCCTCTCCGATTTCCACGCTCCTCTTCCGCATCCGGGCACTTCCTCCTGAACCATCTAGCCCTGGGGTTTTGCCTTGCCTTAATTCTTTTGAGTTCCTGTTGTTATGATTCTAGGTGTCTAGCGTCACATCTGATGGGTAACAATAGGAGACTCCGTATCATCCGATATTTTCATTTATCCGACGTTCTGCCGGCCTGTTTATGTCGGATAAGTGAGACTCTACTGTATATATGTAAATATATATATGTGTGTATGTATGCATATATATATGTATATATCCTCCTTGTTAACTTTGTGCAAGAAGGGAAGCATGTCTCCTTGGAGAAGGACAACTTTTGTATCCACAAAAAAGAAAAATCCGCAGGTGCTTCTCGTAAAGGGAGACTCCGATTATCTTGCCTGGAAAAAGAGGCTCCGATTATCTCTGTCTTTACACATCCGACACGGTGAGCTTTCTAAAAATATATATATAGACATCCCTGCTTTTCGGCCACTAGACCAACGGGAAGAGATCGCCCTCTCTCTCTCGTTTTCCGTGGCCCAGCTTTCCCTTGTCGCATTCGCACACATAAAACATCCGCGCCAAAAGCAGCTCTCTCTGCCGAATACTGGTTTGGTATTTACGCAGGTTTTCCTTCCAAACACCAAGAAGAAACGCGCCATAAGCAACACAACGGCCGAAGCCCCAAACTGGACAGCTCAGCAGCACTTCCCAAAAGTGCGGATTCTCCGAGCCGGAAGACTTAAGAAGTGGATAGAAAGCTACCCACTAAAAAAAAAAAAAAGAAAGGAAAAGTATATATATAATACATATCCATATATTCAAACAAACTGCTTGAAATTAAAAAGACATTACAAATCATAATGCACTTCCACAGACTTTCTCTTATTCGCACAAGCACGCTCCCGTCTTTGTCTTTGTGAATCCCAGCTCGACGCAACATCCCCTCTCGAGAACCAAGATGTATTATTATTATTATTATTATTCATGTTTTTTGTTTCATTTTCTTTTTTTACAAAAAGGAGAAAACATTTTTTTTTTTTGTCTCACAAAGCACTACAATGATAACAACTCCCTTTGGTAGTAGAAAGTGTAATAAAATGCCACACTGTTGCTGCTCCTTGCCCTAAACAAACCCTGAAGCCACCTGGGTACGACTATGGTACACAAGAAGCTAGATCTCCTAGCACATCAAGCATACTTTTTTCTTCCTTTAATAGAAAAAAAATTGACAAATATGTACATTTATTTACAAAAATAAAGGGGGAGGAGGAGGGAAGAGGAGGGGAAAAAAAACAAAGTTGAAACTCATTGCTGTTGTGGAAGATTTTGCCTGGAACTGGAACGGCACGTTTTTGTGTTTTGTTATGTATCTGAATGTGTTTCCCACGTGTAAAAAGCTGGTGCATGGCACTAAAAAGAGACTAGTAAACAAGCAAGTACCAAAATAATAATAATAATAATACAAATAAAAAAATAATAAAACCCCAAATGGATAAAATAAGTTTCCACTGGCACTAAAGGAAGGATATGGTTGGATCTTAGGTGGTGTTTACGTAAGTCACAGGGAGAGACCTGGAAGAGAGACAAGACGGTGTCGGACTCAGATTTTCCGAAGTCGAGACGGATGGAAGATTTTGCAAAAAGCCAGGGATATCTCTGCGATCCCTGGAATATTCTGGCTCTAGGATTTCTTTTTTTTTCCTTTTTTTGTGGGGAAGAGGATTTTAAATGCACCAAATCTCGATGTCGTCAGGCTATCTTAAAGCACTCCCAAAAAAGAGGGAAGGAGGAGGGTTTCAAAATGCACCAAAAATATCTCGGTTTCGTCCCAAGTCCTCAGAGTCCCTCGATGTCGGAGAATATGCTGCTGGTGTGTCAAGGCAGGGCTGGTTGTCTGCACCGCTACCCACAACGTGTGCCATGAGCTGGGTTCCTCGGGGTCGACGTTTCCCTCAACTATGGATGCCGCGACGGAGTTATGCGGAGGAGGAGGAGGAGGAAGAAGGCGTTCCGCCTCCTCGGGTTTTGTGTCTCGCTTCCTCGATGTGCGCAAACACACACACAACAGACACACACATATCCCCCAACGCTCTGGCGTTCTCCCCGGCAGAGGGTTTCTTTTTTTTTCTCTTTTTCTATTTTTTAGGGAGTCTTGAATATTGTGGCGCCGTACTTGACGCGGTACTTGTTGATGCTCACAAAGTGAAGGTCCTCTGCGTCGCAGGTGGTGGTGCAAGGCACCAGACCTTCCAGGCCTTCGCCCATCAGCCACTTGTTCGTCTCAGCCGCCATCTCGCGGGTCACGTGCTCCTTGGTCCATCGGTCGACCCAGGCCTGGAAGCGCTGGTGCAGCCGCTTGCTCACCCGTTCGTGGGACTGCAGGGGGAAAGGAGAGATCAAAAGGTGAAAAGCGTGATGGAACCTCAGTATTCAGGTGTAGGGTAAGAGCCTACACCTGAAGACACAGGTTCACAGCTTGGGTGTTCTCCTGGACTCATTGCTGAGCCTGGAGAAAAACAAAGTGCTCTTCCAGCAGACTCCGGCCAATCCCTCTCCAATGCCAGAGATACAGCTTAATGGTGTAACATTAGAAAATGTTGACCATTTCCGCTCCCTTGGCAGCCACCTCTCCACCAAAGTCAACATTGACACTGAAATACAACATTCCTCCGAATGAAGCAAAGAGTGTTTCAAGGACTGGGACATCCGTAGGGATACCAAGGGGCTTGTTTATAAAGCTATTGTCCTCCCAACCCTGCTATACGCCTGCGAGACGTGGACTGTCTACAGACGCCACATGCAACTCCTGGAACGATTCCATCAGCACTATCTCTGGAAAATCCTGCAAATCTCTTGGGAAAACAAGCAGACAAACGTCAGCGTGCTGGAAGAAGCAAAGACCACCAGCATTGAAGCGATGGTCCTCCGCCATCAACTTTGCTGGACAGGCCACGTTGTCCGGGTGTCTGACCACCGTCTCCCAAAGCAGTTGCTCTACTCTGAACTCAAGAACGGAAAACGGAATGTTGGTGGAAAGAAAAAGAGATTTAAAGATGGGCTCAAAGCCAAGCTTAAAAACTCTGGCATAGACACTGAGAACTGGGAAGCCCTGGCCCTTGAGCGCTCCAGATGGAGGTCAGCTGTGACCGGCAGTGCTGCAGAAATTGAAGAGGCACAAATGGAGGGTGAAAGAGAGAAATGTGCCAAGAGGAAGGAGCATCAAGCCAACCCCGACCGGGACCGCCTTCCACCTGGAAACCAATGCCCTCACTGTGGGAGAAGATGCAGATCAAGAATAGGGCTCCACAGTCACCTACGCACCCACCAGAACACTGATCCTGGAAGACTACCCTATTCGGCCAATGAGGGATTGCCTAAGTAAGTAAGTAAGTAAGTAAGTACACTCCCCCAGAAGACACAGGTTCACAGTTTGCTGTACTCACAG
Organism: Anolis sagrei; assembly: GCF_037176765.1. Taxonomy (NCBI): domain Eukaryota; kingdom Metazoa; phylum Chordata; class Lepidosauria; order Squamata; family Anolidae; genus Anolis; species Anolis sagrei. The sequence continues at coordinate 8,502,594 of NC_090029.1, forward strand.
AGCTCAGGCAGTGTTGTATTGCAGTGCCAATGTTGACTTTTGTGAAGAGGTGGCTGCCACAACAGGGTTGGGAGGACAATAGCTTTATAAAAAAGCCCTTTGGTATCCCTACGGATGTCCCAGTCCTCAAAACACTCTCTGCTTCATTTGGAGGAATGCTGCACTTGCAGAGCTCAGGCGGTGTTGTATTTTGGTGTCAATGTTGACTTTTGTGAAGAGGTGGCTGCCACAACAGGGTTGGGAGGACAATAGCTTTATAAACAAGCCCCTTGGTATCCCTACGGATGTCCCAGTCCTCAAAACACTCTCTGCTTCATTTGGAGGAATGCTGCACTCGCAGAGCTCAGGCGATGTTGTATTGCCGTGTCAATGTTGACTTTTGTGAAGAGGTGGCTGCCACAGCTTGGGTGTTCTCCTGGGTGTTCCCAGGTTTCGGCAGTGACCAGGGGAGCTTTTGAACAATTAAAACTTGTGTGCCAGCTGCGCCCATACCTTGGAAAGCAAGACTGGGCACAATCAGGGACAGCTAATCACCTCTCAACAAAAGATTCCCCCAGGCACTAACAAGCCACACCAAAAAACTGCCAGGCCATCAAATACTAATTAAGGTGACCTTATTATTATTACCATATCATGCAAATCTAATGTGCACCCTAATTGTAGCAAAGTGATTTAGGCCCCCCCCCCCTTTTTCCGGCCATAGGTGAGTGTTAACTCCGAGTAAATACCTACCTGATGGGCACGCAGCAGAGCGGTCCTCCGGTACATGTAATCCTCCGACTTGATGACGTACACCATCTTGTAGGAGTTGAGCTTGAACTTGCACTCCAGCTTGTCCAGGCTCTCCACATTCTCCAGGGGCTTCTTGCCGGCCCCCTCCTTGCCGTCCTTCTCCTGCTGCTGCTCCCGGCCGCGCTGGCACTTGCGGATCCGCCGCAGGTTCCTGGAAAGCAGAGAGCCCCTGCTGGGATTAGCATCCCATAATATCCACGGCCTTGGTTCCCTGCCCGCTTCTCCCTTTCCCCTCCGTTTGGCACAAGGAGCCCCTTCTTATCATTTGAGAATGAGGGAAAGGGCGTTCAGCATGCCACAAGTGAAGGAAGACGGCGAGAAGCTGGAATGTGTCTGGAGAAGGGCAACTAACATGATCAGAGATCTGAGAACTATGAATCCTGACTGTAATTAAAAGTTGCTAATGAGAACTGAAAAGTAAACTCTGATAAGAACTGGGACAGTGATAAGAGAAATGTTTACAATGTTAAGAAGGAAGTCAACATAATAATAAAAATAATAATAATAATAATAATTATTATTATTATTATTATTATTATTTCTACCTCGCCACCATCTCCCTGATGGGGACTCGGAGTGGCTTACATGGGGCCAAGCCCGGACAACATAATACAGTAATAAAAACATATACAACAGACAACAACATTATCAAAATGACATTAAAATAATAATAATAATAATAATAATAATAATAATAATAATAATAATTCCAATAGACACAATCACGATAGAGATGACAATGGGCAGGCCACATATTCTGAATTAAAAAAAACAATTAACAGACTATGATGAGATAAAATAGGAGCAGGATGTTTAAATGGAACTCATAAAACACACAGAGTTGTGGGACAGAACATCCTATTTGGAGGGCACGAACTCCATTAGCCGAAAACGTTGAGGGGGTGTAAAATATCATACTGAGCACCTACTCGCCAAAGGCGCAGCGGAAAAGCCAGGTTTTGAGGTCCTTTTTAAATGTTTCCAGTGAAGGGGCTTTCCTGATCTCCCCAGGTAAAGAGTTCCAAAGTCGGGGGGCCACAGAAGAGAAGGCTCTCTTTGACCCTCCCGACTTTGACTGCCTGAGACACAACACTCAGCAGAAGCAGCTATCTTGCCAAATGGCTGGCTGCCATTCACAGCCAAGAGCCAAGCGCCATCTCAGTTCACTCACCTTGGCAAAAAAACAGGCTTCTGGGCCAGTTGCTCCCGCAGTTCAGGAGAGGTCGAATCGGAGTTGACGTACCGATCCACATAGTCGGTCCAGCGCTGGAAAAGGAACAAAAAAGCATCTTGTTTTCTTGTGCAAGAAGCATAACTTTGACTACCGGTTTCATGACTGCGCAATGTTTACTTCCTTCCTTACAGCATTCATATTCTGCCCTTCTCACCCCGAAGGAGACTCAGGACGGATTACAGAACACACACACACAACAAACATTTGATGCCGTTACACAGACAGGCCAGACAACAGATAGAAGGATTATGTCTCCTGTGCTATGCTAATAATATAATGTAATATAATATAATATATTGTATATACATATATTACTTATAATATTATAATGTTATGCAATATAATATTACTACTACTAATAATAATGATATTATAATTATATATTTATATTACATGTAGTATTACTAATATTATTACAATACAATGGCATAGTACAATATAGTAATATTTAATACTGATATTGTACTATGCTAATAATATAATATATTGCAGGTATATATATCTTGTAATGCAATATACTACTACTACTAATAATAATATTATAATTATATATTTATATTACATGTAATATTACTAATATTATTACAATACAATGGCACAGTACAATATAGTAATATTTAATCCTGATTGTACTATGCTAATAATATAATATATTACAGGCATATATATCTTGTAATGCAATATAATATTACTACTAATAATAATGATATTATAATTATATATTTATATTACATGTAATATTACTAATATTATTACAATACAATGGCAAAGTACAATATAGTAATATTTAATACTGATATTGTACTATGCTAATAATATGATATATTGCAGGTATATATATCTTGTAATGCAATATAATACTACTACTACTACTACTACTACTAATAATAATGATATTATAATTATATATTTATATTACATGTAATATTACTAATATTATTTCAATAGAATGGTATAGTACAATATAGTAATATTTAATACTGATATTGTACTATGCTAATAATATAATAAATTGTATGTATATATATCTTGTAAGCCGCTCTGAGACCTCTTTGGGGTGAGAAGAGCGGCATATAAATGCAATAATAAATAAATATGTCGGCATTTGTTGGGGTTCAGCCTGCGTGTGAACCTGAACCTGATTCTCTGATTGCTGAACCTGAACCTGATTCTCTGATTGTATTTCCTGATGCTAATGAAAATGTATTTTTCCCTGATGGTAATGAAAATGTTGATTCTGAGGTCAGTGGCTTGGAAAGTGAAACTACACATTCTGATGAGAATGTTGCAGAGCCAAGCGGTGATAGCTCTTCAGAGGAGTTGGCACCTGGGTTCCTTAATGAGGATAGAAAAGGACAGATTTGGAAAAACAGGAGTGAATCGCAGAGTCTGCGAAGGTCAAGCAGATTAAGGGAGAAGGAAACACAGGCTTCAAAGCCTGGAGGCGTGTCACGAAACAGCTTCTTCAGTTTTAAGTGCCTCTCGCCGGGTTGTCTCGTGAGATCAGGCATCATTTTGACTGAGGCATTACCTTGGCAGATTTCCCGTTTCCCGTGGCCTACATCCCAAGAGGCTTCTAGTGCTCCAAGTACGGTTAGTGAATTGCTAACAGGTTCCAGGTTTTTACAGTGTTGCTTTTGGATTTTGGATCTAGTTCTTGACTGCTGATTTTTACTGTGGCTTTTTGACTTTGCATTTTCTTCTATTTTGTAACCATTTTTCATCAATAAAAAGGGATTGTTTTTTCCCACAATCAAGTGTTGTGAATTGTTATCTTATGGTCTCGTTTCCTGCTCTGGGTTGCAACAACATTGTTTTCCCAACTTCGGCGTCCTGGAGGCTGTGCTCAATTCCGGCCAGAGGGGGGGCTGTCGCCCCATCCTCTCTGACGAAGAGCCTTGATCACAGGCTTCCTCCTTTCTTTGATTGCTGGCATTTTCTGGTATTTCTTTTTATGGTGCCGTAAAATACCTCTCAGTTTAAGAGGGGCCAAATTTATCTACTCAATAGCTTACAGCTGTTTTCGAACTGCTTAGGTGGACAGTAAGCTGAGCTGAAGGTCAGGTGCTCTCCCTGACCTGGTCTTCGAGCTGCCAACCTTTTCATTGGTAAGATCGATCGCTGATGGTGATTAACCAGCTGTGCTAAAGCCCAGCCCTTAATCTCGAGTACTGAGAGAATCCAGTCTATTTATTATTCTCCGATTCCCTGAAGTGCATAAGAAGCATCTGTGTATAGCTCAGTTAGTAGTAGTAGTAGTAGTAGTAGTAGTAGTAGTAATAATAATAATACTCTGAAAAAGGAGACAAAGGAGGGCCTGATTCTGGCAGCCCAAGAACAAGCCATTAGAACCAATGCCATCAAAGCAAGAATTGAAAAGTCGACAACAGATCCCAACTGTAGACTCTGCAAGGAAGCAGATAAAGCATCATGTTTTCCTTCTTCGACTGCTTGTTTTCCTTGTGAGAGTCCTCTTCCCCCAGACTTTCTAGGCAGATAGAGCCAGTCAACATCACTACGAGGATGTAGTGAATTATGAATGGTCAGGAGTTTTCTTGTTTTTCTGTCCAAATTGTCCAGTTCTGCCTGCGTCCATTATTATTATTATTATTATTATTATTATTATTATTATTATTATTATTATCAATTAGATTTAGGCCCTTAATAGATGGAGGGAGGCGTGAGCTGTGAAAGGAAGTCGCAAACCTCTCCAAGTTTTGATGGAGCCACTCAGTACCTACTTCTGCTACACCTGAAAGGTTTAATTAAACAGGTAAACGCCTCATTTTGGCAACACATTCAAGAATGCCTTTAAAACACAAGCAGGGCCTTCTCACCTCGGCTTCAACAGGATCGTCGGAGTTTTCTTCTTCGGTGTCGAGCAGCTCGATAGTTAACTGGACGTGGCCTCTGCTCTGAATGAACATCAGCTATGGGACAGCAAAGAGGAGGGCTCAGTTAATAGGGAGTCCAATTGTGGTTGGAGTAGTACAGTGTTTCTCAACCTGGGGGTCGCAAAGGGGTGTCAAAGGGGTTGCCAAAGACCATCAGAAAACACAGTATTTTCTGTTGATCATGGGGGTTCTGTGTGAGAAGTTTGGCCCAATTCTCTCGTTGGTGGGGTTTAGAATGCTCTTTGATTGTAGGTGAACTATAACTCCCAACAATTACAACTCCCAAATGTCAAGGTCTATTTTCCTGAAACTCCACCAGTGTTCACATTTGGGAATATTGAGTATCTGTGCCAAATTTGGCCCAATTTTATCATTGGTGGAGTTCAGAATGCTCTTTGATTGTAGGTGAACTATAAATCCCAGCAACTACAACTCCCAAATGTCAAGGTCTATTTCCCCCAAACTCCACCAGTGTTCACATTTGGGAATATTGAGTATCTGTGCCAAATTTGGCCCAATTCTATCATTGGTGGAGTTCAGAATGCTCTTTGATTGTAGGTGAACTATAAATCCCAGCAACTACAACTCCCAAATGTCAAGGTCTATTTCCCCCAAACTCCACCAGTGTTCACATTTGGGCATATTGAGTATTCATGCCAAGTTTGGTCCAGATCCGTCATTGAGTCCACAGTGCTCTCTGGATGTTAGTGAACTATAACTCCAAAAGATCAAGGTCAACGCCCACCAAACCCTTCCAGTATATTCTGTTGGTCATGGGCAACTTGGAAGGCACTGAACAGACTGCGCTCTGGCACCACGAGATGCAGAGCGGAAGTTTGTGTGGGAAGTTTGGCCCATTTCTCCCATTGGTGGAGTTCAGAATGCTCTTTGATTGGAAGTGAACTATCAATCCCAGCAACTACAACTCCCAAATGTCAAGATCTATTTTTCCTAAACTCCACCAGTGTTCACATTTGGGCATATTGAGTGTTCGTGCCAAGTTTGGCCCAGATCCATCATTGTTTGCGTCCAGAGTGCTCTCTGGATGTTGGTGAACTACAACTCCAAAACTCAAGGTCAATGCCCACAGAACCCTTCCAGTATTTTCTGTTAGTCATGGGGGGTTCTGTGTGGAAAGTTTGGCCCAATTCTATCATTGGTGGAGTTCGGAATGCTCTGTGGTTGTAGGTGAACTATAAACCCCAGCAACTACAACTCCCAAATGTCAAGGCCTATTTTCCCCATACTCCAACAGTGTTCATATTTGAGAATATTGAGAATCTGTGCAAAGTGTGGTCCAGATCCATCATTGTTTGAGTCCACAGTACTCTCTGGATGTAGGTGAACTACAAATCCCAAACTGAAGGTCAATGCCTACCAATGCCTTCCAGTATTTTCTGTTGGTCATGGGAGTTCTGTGTTCAATTCCATTCTTGGTGGAATTCACAATGCTCTTTGATTGTAGGTGAACTATAAATCCCAGCAACTACAACTCCCAAATGTCAAGGTCTATTATTATTATTACCACATCCCTGGAAAAAATTGTACTATGTAACTCACTACCTCTGAGGATGCTTGCCATAGATGCAGGCAAAACGTCAGGAGAAAATGCCTCTAGAACATGGCCATATAGCACGGAAAAACCTACAACAACCCAACATTTGAATAACCTTTTTCCTGGTTTGAAAGTGTGATTTCTTGTTTAATTGCACGATACTTACTTTGAAAGCCGTTGTTCTACTCCAGAAACTGCGTTTTTGTGGCTGCCACAAACTAGGTTGAACTGGTTGAGATGGCCATTGTTTAATAAACTTTCCCCATGTTTTTATGATAGCGCCAATTAGAAAATGATGCTTTTAGCCCAGGAACAAAAACTGTGTTACAAAGTGTTGCTGGGGCTATTTCATACAAAATACCTCTCTCAATTAAGTGAGAATTATGGAAATGTAAGAAAAGGAAACTCCTCCCTTTGCCAACTAAACTAAAAAGTTCTATCTGTACTTTGAAGCTCACCAAGAGCTCCCTTGTTTACTTTGAGAAGACTCCAGGGCTCTCCTTGCCTTTTTCTGCTGCCAAAGAAGATTTCTTACCTTAAAGCAGTTTTCATCCTGCATGAGCTGCTCCGCTTTGCGCTGGTAGGTTGTCTCCACGAGAGATCGAGATGCCTGGGAGGAGAGTAGGCCGCCGGTGGCTCCACTGTTGCTCTCGGACAGGTAGAGCTCGGTCACCTGGACGCAAATCTCGTCGCTCACAATGTGCTGGAGCTGGGCGGAAAGGGAGAATCATAGAATCATAGAATCAAAGAGTTGGAAGAGACCTCATGGGCCATCCAGTCCAACCCCATTCTGCCAAGAAGCAGGAATATTGCATTCAAATCACCCCTGACAAATGGCCATCCAGCCTCTGCTTAAAAGCTTCCAAAGAAGGAGCCTCCACCACACTCCGGGGCAGAGAGTTCCACTGCTGAACGGCTCTCACAGTCAGGAAGTTCTTCCTCATGTTCAGATGGAATCTCCTCTCTTGTAGTTTGAAGCCATTGTTCCATTGCGTCCTAGTCTCCAAGGAAACAGAAAACAAGCTTGCTCCCTCCTCCCTGTGGCTTCCTCTCACATATTTATACATGGCTATCATATCTCCTCTCAGCCTTCTCTTCTTCAGGCTAAACATGCCCAGTTCCCTAAGCCGCTCCTCATAGGGCTTGTTCTCCAGACCCTTGATCATTTTAGTCGCCCTCCTCTGGACACATTCCAGCTTGTCAATATCTCTTTTGAATTGTGGTGCCCAGAATTGGACACAATATTCCAGGTGTGGTCTAACCAAAGCAGAATAGAGCATGGGTAGCATGACTTCCCTAGATCTAGACACTATGCTCCTATTGATGCAGGCCAAAATCCCATTGGCTTTTTTTGCCGCCACATCACATTGTTGGCTCATGTTTAACTTGTTGTCCATGAGGACTCCAAGATCTTTTTCACACGTACTGCTCTCGAGCCAGGCATTGTCCCCCATTCTGTATCTTTGCATTTCGTTTTTCCTGCCAAAGTGGAGTATCTTGCATTTGTCACTGTTCAACTTCATTTTGTTAGTTTTGGCCCATCTCTCTAATCTGTCAAGGTCGTTTTGAATTCTGCTCCTGTCCTCTGGAGTCTTGGCTCTCCCTCCCAATTTGGTGTCGTCTGCAAACTTGATGATCCTGCCTTCTAGCCCTTCATCTAAGTCATTAATAAAGATGTTGAACAGGACCAGGCCCAGGACGGAACCCTGCGGCACTCCACTTGTCACTTCTTTCCAAGATGAAGAGGAAGCATTAGTGAGCACCCTCTGTGTTCGTCCACTTAACCAATTACAGATCCACCTCACCGTAGTTTTGCCTAGCCCACATTGGACTAGTTTCCTTGCCAGAAGGTCATGGGGGACCTTGTCGAAGGCCTTACTGAAATCCAGGTACGCCACATCCATGGCATTCCCTGCATCTACCCAGCTTGCATTTGTTTCTAAGTGTTTGCAGACCACTTCCTTAACCATCTTTTCCAGAATCTTGCCCGGTATCGACGTGAGGCTGACCGGACGGTAGTTGTTTGGGTCATCCTTTTTTCCCTTCTTGAAGATTGGGACCACATTGGCCCTCCTCCAGTCTGCTGGAACTTCTCCCGTTCTCCAAGAATCACTGTGATCATTGCATGGCTAAGCATGACCTTCCTTCAACACTAAAATCTAGTTATTTTTTTATCTATCGTGTCACCAGCAACCAGACATTTGTATTACATTTTTAACAACCCCCCCCCCAAAATTTATTTATTTATTTATTTCGCGCATTTCTACCCTGCCCTTCTCAACCACCGAGGGGGGACTCAGGGCAGCTTACAAAAGGCACAATTCGATGCCAACAACAAACAATAAAACATGTATCAATAGCCATTATAAACAATTAAAACAAGCAAAATATATATCACAATCAATAAAACCAATCTAATGTTCAACGTTCGCCAGCTCAGAATCCGTAAGTTCATTCCACATTGTCAAAATCCTATCCAATTCTAGTCTTCATTGTCCTTTGTCTATCTGCCAGATTACCCGAACGCCTGGTCCCATATCCATGTTTTTAGTTTCCTTCTGAAAGAGAGGACCTGATTTCCCCGGGAAGTGAATTCCACATGCGAGGGGCCACCACCGAGAAGGTCCTGCTCCTCTTCCCTACCAATCTCACTTGTGATAGAGGTGGGGCTGAGAGAAGGGTCTTCCCCGAAAGATCTTAAACTCCGAGGCGGGACGTAGAAGGAGATGTGTTTGGACAGGTACGCTGGGCTAGAGCTGTATAGGGTTTTGTAAGTCAAAACCAGCACTTTGAATTGTGCTCGGAACTGGATCGGCAGCCAGTGGAGCTGATATAACAGAGGGGTGGTATGTTCCCTGTATGAGGCTCTGGTGACTAATCTGGCTGCCGCCCGTTGGACTAATTGAAGTTTCCGAACAGTCTTCAAAGGCAACCCCACGTGGAGTGCGTTGCTGTAATCTATTTGGGATGTAACAAGAGCGTGGACCACCGTGGCCAGATCTGACTTCCCAAGGTACGGGTGCAACTGGCGCACAAGTTTTAATTGTGCAAAAGCTCTCCCAGCCACTGCTCAGTGATAGGTCCAGGATCACTCCCAAGCTGCGAACCTGCGTCTTCAGGGGGAGTGTAACCCCGTCTAACACAGGCTGTAACCCTATGCCCTGTTTGGCCTTATTATTATTATTATTATTATTATTATTATTATTATTATTATTAAAACATTCTCTCTAGGAATGTCCAGGTCCTCCAGTTTGACTCTTATGGCCAACTTCCTTCAGTCCTAAAAAGGTAAAGGTTTCCCCTGACATTAAGTCCAGTCGTGTCCGACTCTGCGGGGTGGTGGTCTTCTCCATTTCTAAGCCGAAGAGCTGCCGTTGTCCGTAGACACCTCCAAGATAATGTGGCCGGCACGACTGCATGGAATACCGTTACCTTCCTGCTGGTGCGGTATCTGTTGATCTACTCACATTTGCATGTTTTCGAACTGATAGGGTGGCAGAAGCTGGGGCTAACAGCAGGAGCTCACCCCGCTCCCAAGTTCAGCAGCTCAGCAGTTTAACCCACTGTGCCACCATAAAGTCATTTTATGGTCGGTTCCCAGCAGAAATCAACCACAGAGTCATGCTGGGTGACCTAGGAATGCCTAGAAAGCTATTCTATTCTATTCTATTCTATTCTATTCTATTCTATTTATTTACTTATTTACAGCTTTTTATATTCCACCCTTCTCACTCCGCAGGGGACTCAGGGTGGATTGCAGTGTATATAAATACGCATATATGGCAAACATTCAATGCCAATTTTGACATACAAACATATACAGACATACACAGAGGCTATTCAACTTTTTCTGGCCGCCAGGGGAGCTGTCGCTTTCATCGTCCATCTGCGACGCTGATGAAGCGCTTCCGCATTCCCCGCATGCTTCCCTGCTGGAATGCTTTGCTGGAGTCTTCTTTATGGCTTCATAAATTAGTTAATTTAGCCTCCCCACACTTTAAGGTGGTACCTAATTTTCCTACTTGACAGATGCAACTGTCTTTCGGGTTGCAAAGGTCGACAACAGGCTACACACAATTGGTTGGAAACCCACTCCAACCCGGGCTGGCTTCGAACTCATGACCTTTGGGTCAGAGTGATCTTAATGCACCTGACACGCAGCCAGCTGTGCCACATTATTATTATTCCTTTTTAAAAAAACTTTCAAGGGGTTCCCGTGCATACATAAATACATGTTTCCACCCACATCCCACTCCTGCCTTGCCCCCCCTCCCAAAAAAAAGTACACTGATAGGATTACCTGTCTGACGATGCTCTGGATCAATTTGTCCATGGTAAAGGCAATGTAGGCATGAATGGTAAACATCTCCCGAAGGGAATCCTCGTACTGGGAAGAGTCCATGTTGCCATCCAACAAGTTCCGCACCATGTCTAAGAAAGCTGGGTAATAGTCTTCCACGTCGATGTCCACTAGAAATGGGAAAGACAAGACGGACCCTGGGAAATTATTATTATTATTATTATTATTATTTTACTGACACAAAAGCACAGTATGTCTCAGCAAATGAGATCTATATGCTGGATTTCATATCACAAAAATCACAAGTCGAACACTTCCCAAGTGTCTAGGACTGTGTGATGTATTACTATTATTATTAGTATTATTATTATTAGAAACACAACAAGATGAGTCCACAGCAAACAAGATCACGCTGCTGGCTGTTGTACTGGATCACATGTCGGACACTTCCTGAGTGTCTAGGACTGTGTGATGTATTGGCGCATAATGCGTGCAGATCCCAGTAAGGTGGCTTTTTGCAGCTGGCAGATGGTAATTGTGTTTAAGTGCAGGCCAAGGTCTTGAGGCACTGCACCCAGTGTGCCAATCACCACTGGCACCACCTTGATTGGTTTGTGACAGAGTCTATTATTATTATTATTATTATTATTATTATTATTATTATTATTTTGCTGACACAAAAATACAGTATGACACAGCAAACGAGGTATATACACTGGATTTCGTACCACAAAATCACAAGTCGAACACTTCCCAAGCGTCTAGGACTGTGTGATGTATTTCCGAATGATGAGCACAGATCCAAGTCAGGTGGCCTTTTGTAGTTGACAGATCGTGATTTTGTCTATTATTATTATTATTATTATTATTATTATTATTATTATTATTATTATTATTATACTTGTGTTTCAAGCTGCCGAATATTAGGGAATCTGGGTTGTTGTAGGTTTTTCGGGCTGTTGTAGGTTGTTGTAGGAATCTGGGTTGTTGTAGGTTGTAGGATCTCACAACCTCTGAGGATGCTTGCCACAGATGCAGGCGAAACGTCAGGAGCGAATGCTTCTAGAACATGGCCGTCTAGCCCGAAAAACCTACAACAACCCAGTGATTCCGGTCATGAAAGCTTTCGACAATATTATGGAATCAATATTACTGGTTTAGATGCAAACTTTGATCAAATTTAGGGTGCATCAAAGGTAAAGGTAAAGGCTTCCTTTTGACATCAAGCCTAGTTGAGTCCAATCCTTGAGAGTGGTGCTAAGCCGAAAAGCCGGCATTGTCCGTAGACGCCTCCCATGTGGCTGGCATGACTGCATGGAGCGCCATTGCATTCCTGCAGAATTGCTCTACTCTACTCACATTTGCATGTTTTCTAACTGCTAGCTTGGCAGAAGCTGGGGCTAACAGAGGGAGCTCACCCCACTTCTCGAAGTTGAACTGCTGTCTATTTAGCATCGTCTCTATTTGTCTGTGTATTTCTGTCTTTCGCCTTATGGTCAATCTGGTAGGTGGACTAATCAATAAGCAGGTCTGAAGCCTGCAAATCTTAGCTATGCTTGATGTGATTTTAATAATATGTTTTTATGCCTAATGCCATCCATTTCAATGCCTATACGTTCCAGGATTTAATTTTTACTCCTGTAAAACAGTCACGAGCCAACTTTGGCCCTCCCTCCAGGTGTTTTGGACTTCAACTCCCACCATTCCTAACAGCCAGTCCTCGGACCCTTTCCGTTCCCCACTCAACCGCTTAAGCTGAGTGCTGGGCCCATAACCAAAGTTAAGCTCTGTTGCCTGTGAGGACTGCAAGGAAGCTTCCTCTCTAGCAGGCGTGGGCAAGCTTTGGCCCTCCCTCCAAGTGTTTTGGACTCCGACTCCCACAATTCCTATCAGCCTTGCACCCTTTCCTTTTCCCCCTCAGTCGCTTGAGCTGAGTGCTGGACCCATAACCAACATTAGGCTCTGTTGCCTGTGCAGAGTGCAAGGAAGCTTCCTCTACAGCAGGCATGGGCAAGCTTCGGCCCTCCATCCAAGTGTTTTGGACTCCGACTCCCACAATTCCTATCAGCCTCAGGCCCTTTCCTTTTCCCCCTCAGCCACTTAAGCGGAGTGTTGGGCCCATAACAACTGTTAAGCTCTGCTGCCTGTGTGGAGTGCAAGGAAGCTTCCTCTACAACAGGTATGGGCAAACTTTGGCCCTCCCTCCAAGTGTTTTAGACTCCAACTCCCACAATTCCTATCGCCTTTTCATAAATATAGACACAAGATACCAAAGACCAATGAAGACTAGAGGGAAGTCAACACACATACACACACGCACACACAAACACACACACACATATAAATAAATTAAAAATAAATAAAAATAAATAAAAATGTAATGTTCGTTTGTGGGATTAACAGAACTCAAAAACCACTGGGGGAATTGACACCAAATTAGGACACTATACCCCTAACAACCCAATTTATGTCCTCCACTCAAAAAAATTGATATTGTCATTTGGGAGTTGTAGTTGCTGGGATTTATAGTTCACCTACAATCAAAGAGTTTTCTGAACCCCACCAACGATGGAATTGAGCCAAACTTGGCACACAGTTCTCCCATGACCAACAGAAAATACTGGAAGGGTTTGGTGGGCAGTGTCCTTTGGTTTTGGAGTTGTAGTTCACCTATATCCAGAGATCACTGTGGACTCAAACAATGATGGATTTGAACCAAACTCTACAAGAATACTCAATATGCCAAAATGTAAACACTGGTGGAGTTTGGGGGAAAATAGAATCTTGACATTTGGGAGTTGTAGTTGCTGGGATTTGTAGTTCACCTACAATCATACAGCATTCTGAACCCCACCGACGATAGAATTGGGCCAAACCTCCCACACAGAACCCACATGTGGGCCACAGCAACGCTTGGCAGGGGACGGCTAGTGTGTGTGTATACACACACACACACACACACACACACACACACACAAAAGCCATCCCCTGCCACGCGTTGTAATAAAAAATAATAAAAGGGAAAAAAAGTAATAAAAAATAAATTCCAGAAAAAGAATATATATATATATATATATATATATATATATATATATATATCTTTTTCTTATATATACTTCTTTTTCTTATATATATTTCTTTTTCTTATATATTTTTCTTTTTCTTTTTTTGGAATTTATTTTTTATTACTTTTTTTCCTTATTATTATTTTTTATTACAACGCGTGGCAGGGGACGGCTTTTGTGTGTGTGTGTGTGTGTGTGTATACACACACACTAGCCGTCCCCTGCCACGTGTTGCTGTGGCCCACATGGGGGTTCTATGTGGGAGGTTTGGCCCAATTCTATCGTAATAAAAAAAAAGTAATAAAAAATAAATTTTAGAAAAAGAATATATATATATATATATATATATATATATTTCTATTTCTTTTTCTTATATATACTTCTTTTTCTTATATATATTTCTTTTTCTTATATATATTTCTTTTTCTTTTTCTGGAATTTATTTTTTATTACTTTTCCCCCTCTTCTCAATACTATTCTTTCTTTTCCTACTATTCTCTTAATTATAACAACAATGTTCCCCCACTTTCGATGTAAAAAACATTTTCTTTTTAAATCTTATTAAACACTTCAATAAAAATATTTTTTTAAAAAAGGAATTGTGGGAGTTGAAGTCCAAAACACCTGGAGGGAGGGCCAAAGTTAGCCCATACCTGGTGTAAAAAGATTCAAAGCAGCGAATTCACATTGTAAGTTCCATTCGGGAGACAGGCAGAATTACCGATTGAATTTTTGGGGGACGATGATGCAATACTTACTGGGGTCCTTGAGCCGCAGCTGGATGGCGGGGCTGTCCCCCTTGTCGCGCTTGAGGCCCAGCACTTCCCTCTCCCACTCTCTCTCCCGGCTCTCCTCCTCAATCTGCCGCTCGGCCTGAGCGTAGATCCGAAGCAGCCGCAGGCACAGGATCTGGTGCAGGCGCAGGAAGATGTACCAGTTGTTGTTGACGTAGAAGAGGTTGTAGGCCTCGTCCAGGTTGCGCAGCTTCTGGGCCGCTGTGTTGCCGAAGAGCAGTTTGGCCTTCGGTGGGCTGCTTCCGCCGACGCCATTGTGCTTCTTCACAGGACCCGAGCCGCCGCCACCCTCCTCCACATCCATCTCCTCCTCTTCCTCCTCCTCCACGTCGGAGAGCTCCCCCCGCTGAGAGAAGAGCAGATCCGGGATGAAGTGGTACATGATCTGCTTGATCTTGTACTTGTCCTCTTTCTGGATGCCGGTCTGGCGCTTGACGTGGTGGATGATGAGCGAGGCCGCGTCGTCCAGGATCTGCTTGTCTTCGTAAGCCAGGGAGAGGTGAGGGCCGCCGTTGTCCTCGGAGGTCTGCTCTTGCCTCTGGAAACCAAGAGGAAAACCAGCGTGAAACCCCTTTCCCCCAGGGGCCAGGGGACAGTTCCATCTTGTCTCCTGCATATGTCATCACTTGGGGACCCCTCCCCCCAGCACCAACTGCCGCTCTGGGCCAGAGTGAAGAGAGAGGGGGCCAGGGGACAGTTCCACCCTGTCTCCTGCATATATCATCAGTTGGGACCCCTCTCCCTAGCACAAACTGTCACTCTGGGCTAGAGTGAAGAGAGAGGGGGCCAGGGGACAGTTCCACCCTGTCTCCTGCATATATCATCAGTTGGGACCCCTCTCCCTAGCACAAACTGTCGCTCTGGGCCAGAGTGAAGAGAGAGGGGCCAGGGGACAGTTCCATCTTGTCTCCTGCATGTGTCATCACTTGGGGACCCCTCCCCTCAGCACCAACTGCCGCTCTGGGCCAGAGTAAAGCGTTAGGGGGCCAGAGGACAGTTCCATCTTGTCTCCTGCATATATCATCACTTGGGGACCCCTCCCCTCAGCACCGACTGCCGCTCTGGGCCAGAGTGAAGAAAGAGGGAGCCAGGGGACAGGTCCATCTTGTCTCCTGCATATGTCATCAGTTGGGGATCCCTCCCCTCATCACCATCTGCTGCTCTGGGCCAGAGTTAAGAGAGGGAGGACTACGGGACAGTTCCATCTTGTCTCCTGCATATGTCATCAGTTGGGGACCCTTCCCCTCAGCACCAACTGCCGCTCTGGGCCAGACAGAGTGAAGGGAGAGGGGGCCAGAAGACAGTCCTACCTTGTCTCCTGTGCTATGCTAATAATATAATATAATATAATATAATATAATATAATATAATATATTGTAAATGCATATAATATTTATAATATTATAATGTAATACAATATAATACTAATAAAACTATATTATAATTATATATTTTATATTACATGTAATATTACTAATAATATTACAATATAATGGTATAGTACAATATAGTAACATTTAATACTGATATTGTACTATGCTAATAATATAATGTCTTGTATGTATATATATATATATATCTTGTAAGCCGCTCTGTCTCCCCTTTGGGGTGAGAAGGGTGGTATATAAATGTCGTAAATAAATAAATATGGGTTGCTTACCTGTGAACATAGTTTCCCGAGTGGTAGCCTGTGTATTCACACTAATGGTATTCCCTGCGCTCGCGCAGGCCAGCAACGGACACTCACGAGCTAACACACTGACCATTAGGTAGCCCTGCCCCTTTCTCTCCACTCCATAAATAGCCCAGCCGCGGGGCTACCGGCCAGTTCTGTTAATCCGCCTCAAAAGGCAGCAAGGACAACACTAGTTGCTCGTGAGTGTCCGTTGCTGGCCTGCGCAAGCGCAGGGAATACCATTAGTGTGAATCACAGGCTTACCACACGGGGAAAATAAATAAACATGATGCATCAGCTAGCATATGTGTGCACTTCACAGCGATCACGAAGGAGAAATGATGGTTGCTTAACTGTAACCATGTTTCTTCCAGTGGTCACCAGTAAAATTCGCAAATATGATGCATCAACTACCATATGTTTTTATGTTTTTAAACTGTATACTGTTGTTTGTTATAAGTTGTTGTAAACCGCGTTGAGTCGCCGGCTAGGCTGAGAAACGGCGGTATACAAGTATAGCAAATAAATAAATAAATAAATATGTGTGCATTTCACAGTGACCACGAAGGAGAAATGATGGTTGCTTACCTGCCACCATGTTTCTTCAAGTGATCATCTGTGAAATTTGCCCATATGGTAGTTGATGCACCATATGTGCACATTTCACAGAGACCATGAAGGAGAAAAGCATATTTATGAGTAAATTATTATTATTATTATTAATAATAATAATAATACCCCACTTTTTCTCTCCAGAAGGAGACTCAAAGTGGCAAAGGACTTCTGATAAGACATTCTTTTTGCTCTGGTATAATACCAACCAATAAACAAAAAATAGAAAAAGTTTTCATTACATAGAAATACTCTTATGGATTTTATTAGTTTTATTAGTATGTGAATTGGAAATGGCTTGAAAGCACACGAAAAGGAATGAGAGGACACGTACCTCATCGTAAATAGTCTCAATCTCACTGAGAAGGCTTTTGGATCTCAAGACCTTGGTGTCGTTCTGCTTGAAGTTGATCCCTTGGTGGTCGAGGGACTTCAGGTAGTACTTCTCGTTCTGTTCCCGCCAGACTTTGTTGAACCCTCTCTGGGCTTCTCTCCACTCTTCTTCTTTCATTTTTAACCTGAGGAAAAGCAAAATAAATAAATAAAAGGAATAGAGGGTGAGGCAGGAGGAAATGAGCCTCTTGGTAAATGAGGACAGGCGGTGGTTTCCGGATCCAAACGCAGCCCTTACCTCTTCAACACAATGGGAACTGCCACGGCGGGGTTCTTCCGGAGGCCGTCGATGATGTCGGCTGCCTTGTCGGCATATATCCTCTGCAAGGCCTTGCGGTGTATGACCTCTGAGGAGCCCCCTAAAGTGTTGTCCAGCCGGAACTTGGCTTGCTCCTCCGCTGATAAGCGAGAGAGCTTCTTCTGTATCGTCTCCAGGACCCGGATGGTGGCCAGGTTGGTCTCCAAGACAACATCCAGCTGGAAAGGAAAAGATTTGTTGTTGTAGCTCCACATCATGCCATCCACCTTCTCACTTTCTCTTTTCCTTCTTCCCTTGCATGCTTGCTGGAGATTTTTATGGCATCGTAAATTAGTTAAATTAGCTTCCCCGTATACACGGTACCTAAATTTCCTACTTGACAGATGCAATTGTCTTTCGGGCTGCAAAGGTCGACAGCAAGCATGCAATCTTTCCCCATCTGCTTGCTTGCTTTTCTTTCTTTCTTTCCTTCCTTCCTTTTCTTTCTTTAGCCCTTTCTTCTCTTCTTCTTCATACTTTTCCTCTTCCCTCTCTTCCTTCCATTTTTATTCTCCCTTCCTTCCCTTTTCCTTTCTTTCACTTTTTTTTCTCTTTCTTTCCTCCCTCCCCTCCTCTTTCCCAGTGATATCACTGAGGGCCACTGCACTCAGCAAAAGCCAACCCAGTGACAGAGGGCCACTTCACCTAGCAACAGCCTTTGTGGTACAAACTAAGAAACAAAATACTTTGACACACACACACACATATATACATATACACATACATACTAGCTGTCCCCTGCCACACGTTGCTGTGGCCCAGTCAGTGTATATGTGTTTTGTGTGTGTGTATTTATATATACTGTATATACTCGAGTGTGAGCCTATTTATTTATTTATTTGCTTTATTTCTATACCGCGTTTCTCAGCCTAATTAGGCGACTCAATGTGGTTTACACAATGTAAATTAACATAACAATAACAGTTAAAAACACATCATACACAATAACAAAATACACAATTTTTAGGCTGAAAAAAATCCCCTCGGCTTATACTCGAGTCAAGGTTATTTATTATTTTACTCTGCTATTAGTATTATTTGTATTACATTTATTATTTTACTCTATTATTATTACATTTACATTATTTTACTGTATCATTATATTGATTGTATTTATTATTTTACTCTACTATTGTTATTATTACATTTATTACTTTATTATTATTATTGTGTTATTATTACTTCCTGACTGTGAGAGCCGTTCAGCAGTGGAACTCTCTGCCCCGGAGTGTGGTGGAGGCTCCTTCTTTGGAAGCTTTTAAACAGAGGCTGGATGGCCATCTGTCGGGGGTGATTTGAATGCAATATTCCTGCTTCTTGGCAGAATGGGGTTGGACTTGATGGCCCGTGAGGTCTCTTCCAACTCTTTGATTCTATGCTTGTGTGTGTGTGTGTGTGTGTGTGTGTGTATATATATACACACACATACACACACACACACACCCACACACACACACACTAGCTGTACCTGCCACGCATTGCTGTGGCCAACCTTCCCTCCCTCTTTCTCTCCTTCCTTCCCTCTTTCCTTCCTTTCCTCTTTTCTTTCCCTGTCTCTCATCTTTCTTCCATCTCTACCTGTTTCTTTCCTCCCTTTCTTTGCTCTTTAGTTACATCCATCCATCCATCCTTCCTTCCTTCCTTCCTTCCTTCCCTATCTTTTGTTCCTTCTCTCCTTCTTTCCC
Source organism: Anolis sagrei (assembly GCF_037176765.1). Lineage (NCBI taxonomy): Eukaryota > Metazoa > Chordata > Lepidosauria > Squamata > Anolidae > Anolis > Anolis sagrei. The sequence goes on from NC_090029.1 coordinate 8,521,891, forward strand.
TCTCTTTTTCCTTTCACTTTTTTCATTCTCTCCTTCCTTGCTTCTCTATCTTTCTTTCTTTCCTTCTTTCCCTCCCTGTTTCTCTCCTTCCTTCTTTCCCTTTCCCCCTCCTTCTCTTATTACTTCTTGACTGTCCCTTCCATTTAATATTGTATTTATATCTTAGAAAGAAGTAAAGGAAGAAGGAAGGAAGGAAGGAAAAAGAAAGGGAGGGAGGGAAGGAAGAGAAGGAAGGAAAAGAAAGAAGGAGGGACTTGAAATGAGGGAGGAAGGAAGGAAGGAGGTAAAGAAAGGAGGGGGATGAAGAAAGGAGGAAGGGAAGGAAATGAAGGGGAAGGAAATGAAAAAAGGGAAAGAAGGAGGAAAGGGAGGGAGGAAGGAAAAGAAGGAAAGGAAGAAGGAAGGAGGGACAGGAAAGAAGGAAAAAGGGAGGGAGGGAGGGAAAGAAGGGAAGGTAGGGGAAAAAGGAGGGACAGGAAGGGAGGGAGGGAGGGAGGAGAAGGAAGGAAGGAGGGAAAGAAAGGAGGGGGAGGAAGAAAGGAGGGAGGGAAGGAAATGAAGGGGAAGGAAATGAAGAAAGGGAAAGAAGGAGGAAAGGGAGGGAGGAAGGAAAAGAAGGAAAGGAAGAAGGAAGGAGGGACAGGAAAGAAGGAAAAAGGGAGGGAGGGAGGGAAAGAAGGGAAGGTAGGGGAAAAAGGAGGGACAGGAAGGGAGGGAGGGAGGGAGGAGAAGGAAGGAAGGAGGGAAAGAAAGGAGGGGGAGGAAGAAAGGAGGGAGGGAAGGAAATGAAGGGGAAGGAAATGAAGAAAGGGAAAGAAGGAGGAAAGGGAGGGAGGAAGGAAAAGAAGGAAAGGAAGAAGGAAGGAGGGACAGGAAAGAAGGAAAAAGGAAGGGAGGGAGGGAAAGAAGGGAAGGTAGGGAAAAAAAGGAGGGACAGGAAGGGAGGGAGGGAGGAGAAGGAAGGAAGGAGGGAAAGGAAGGAGGGGGAGGAAGAAAGGAGGGAGGGAAGGAAATGAAGAAAGGGAAAGAAGGAGGAAAGGGAGGGAGGGAGGAAAAGAAGGAAAGGAAGAAGGGACAGGAAGGAAGGGAAGGAGGGAAAGAAGGAAAGGAAGGAGATGGAAGAAAAGGAAAGAAAGGAAGGAAAGGGAGGAAAGAAGGGAAGGGAGGGAGAGAAGGTAGGTCCTTCATTCAAGCACCGTGGACCTTCCTCGCCCCGCCTCCCCCTCTTCCTAAATGAGACTCAAAGCTCAAGGTCTTAAGTCCTTAATAGCAATATGCTTTTCACAACGCGTAAAGTGCTGTCGTAGCTACCTCAAACCGTTCGTCTTCACACCGGTAAATATGTTCTTCGTACTGGGTCTTCTTGGAGCTCACAAACGTTGAGTCTTCAGACCAGGATGGAAAAGAAACCCAGGTGTCATTCAGCACCTGAGAAAGAAAGAAAGAAAGAAAGAAAGAAAGAAAGAAAGAAAGAAAGGGGGAAAACAACACAATTTATTTGTGAACAGAGAGATTATTCCAGTTGCTATATCAAACTTGACTCTCAGGACTTTTGAAAACAGATACAGGAGGTAATAATAATAATAATAATAATAATAATAATAATACTTTATTTGTACCCCGCTAGCATCTCCCCAAGGGACTCGGTGCGGCTTACATGAGGACGAGCCCAAACACAACAATACAAGCAATTATCACAACAATACAAGCAATTAAAATAAGAACATAAACATATAACATTATCAATAAGACAACATACAATTTAAACTATTGGGAAGGCCAAATGTAAAATTAAAATTGGAAATAGTGCTGAACATGGACGAAAAGTTGATAGTGGCGTTTGTGGAAAGACATATGAGCAGACCTAAAAAATGTAGAGTGCTTTAGAGGGACAAAGTGCTATGGGATCATTAATCTGGGAAGGCACACTGGAACAACCACGTCTTCAAGCTCCTCCTGAAGACTGCCAGGGTTGGGGCCTGCCTGATGTCTTTAGGGAGTGAGTTCCAGAGTCAAGGGGCCACCACCGAAAAGGCCTCTCTCTCGTCCCCACTAATCGTGCCTGCGATGCTGGTGGGATTGAGAGCAGGGCCTCTCCAGATGAATGAAGAGATCGTGTGGGTTCGTATACAGAGATGCGGTCACACAGTTAGGCGGGTCCCAAACTGTTGAGGGCTTTGTAGGTAAGAACCTGCACCTTGAATTGAGTCCGGTAGATGAATGGCAGCCAGTGGAGCTCCTTGAACAGGAGGGATGACTGCTCCCTGTAAGGAGCCCCAGTTAACAACCTGGCTGCCGCCCGTTGGATCATCTGAAATTTCCGGGCCGTTTTCAAGGGCAGCCCTACGTAGAGTGCATTGCAGTAATCCAGTCTAGAGGTGACTAAGGCGAGGACCACCTTGACCAGATCCGCCTTCCCAAGGTACAGTCGCAGTCGGAGCACGGGTTTTAATTGTGCAAAGGCCCTCCTGGCCACCGCCAATGCCTCAAGCGTAAGTGATGAGTCCAGGAGGACTACCAAACTGTGGACCTGTGACTTCAGGGGGAGTGCAACCCCGTCCAGCACAGGTTGCCACCCTATACCCCAGTCTAGTTTATGATCGACCAGGAGGATCTCTGTCTTGTCGGGATTAATCTTCAGCTTGTTCATACTCATCCAGACAGCCACAGTGGCCAGGCACTCGTTCAGCACCAGAGAGGCTTCCTTGGAATTTGGTGGAAAAGAGTAGTGGAGTTGGGTGCCATCTCTTTGCAGACTCCAAGTAGAGTTGTGTGTCATCTGAATAGAGATGGCACCCAACTCCAAAACTCTGGATGACCTCTCCCAGTGGTTTCATGTAGATGTTAAAAAGCATGGGAGACAGAATGGAGCCTTGTGGGACCCCATAGGTCAAAGGCCAGGGGTCCGAGCAGGTGTCTCCCAGCTTCACCATTTGGGATCGACCCTCCAGGAAGGACCGGAACCACGACAGAGCCGTACCTCCAAGGCCCATCTCGGAGAGTCGTCCCAAAAGGATACCATGATCGATGGTATCGAAAGCCGCTGAGATGTCCAAGAGAGCCAACAGGGTCACACTCCCCCGTCCAGCTCCCTGCGGAGATCATCCACCAAGGCGACCAAAGCCGTCTCGATGCTATGACCAGGTCTGAAACCAGACTGTGATGGGCAAAAAGTCCTTATAGCGGAGTCGCGTCTAAACAAAAAGCCCGGGAGGTCGACAACTAACACAAGGCAGTTTCCGATCGGCTCTCGTACCTCTTTACACAGCGGAGTCCGTCCCGTGCATTTGGGCTGCTGGTAACTCTTGGGCAAGGCCCGGTAGCTGGAGCCCAGCCTCTTGCAGGAAGCGTAGTCGATCTCCATTGCGATCCCTTCCGTGGCTCGCTCCTTTGGAAACGACTCCAAGTGGGAAGACTCTTTGTAGCCCAGGAAATTCTTAAACCAAGTGAACAACTCTGGGAATTTTCTATTAAAAAAAAAAAAAAGAAGTGGGGAAGGAAAGACAGGAAAAGAGAAATGAGTTTATTTTAGACCATGCATGGGCCAACTTTGGCCCTTGGGGTGATTTGGACTTGGCAGTTTAATTCACCTCCTCCATGTTTTTAATGATAGCTCGCATTAGGCAAATGGCATTTGTTATATTATCTGAATTGTTGTGTTTATTTATTTATTTATAGCATTGATATTGCGCCCTTCTCACCCCAAAGGGAATTCAGTATACATACGGCAAACATTCAGTGCTGGGACATGAATTCATATACACATACATACATCTATATATATAAAAATGTTCTGTGCACTATGAGTACCTTAAAAACAAAAGTACCAGTGAATGAAATCACACCAAATTTGGTAACAAAACGTCTCACAGCACAAGGAGTGACCATCACTCAAAAAAATATGATTTTGTCATTTGGGAGTTGTAGTTGCTGGGATTTATAGTTCACCTACAATCAAAGAGCACTCTGAACTCCACCAATGATGGAATTAAACCAAACTTAGCACACAAAACTCCCATGACCAACAGAAAATACTGGAAAGGTTTGGTGGGCATTGACCTTGAGTTTGGGAGTTTTAGTTCACCTACATGTAGAGAGCACTGTGGACTCAAACAATGATGGATCTGGACCAAACTTGGCACAAATACTCACTATGCCCAAATATAAACACAGATGGAGATTGGGGGAAATAGACCTTGACACTTGAGAGTTGTAGTTACTGGGATTTATAGTTCACCTACAATCAAGGAGCATTCTGAACCCCACCAACGACAGAATTGAGGCAAACTTCTCACACAGAACCCTCATGACCAACAGAAAATACTGTGTTTTCTAGTAAACATTAAAAACATTTTATCTCAATATTAATATATACAATTTAAAACCATCCTGGTCATCTGCATAATCTTTCCTATTGCCGCTTTATTGCCCTGTCCTGAAAGCTTGGTCCCACAGCCAAGTTTTGACCATCCTTCTAAAGGACAGGAGGGAGGAGGCCGACCTGATCTCACCAGGAAGGGAGTTCCATAGTCAGGGGGCCATCACCGAGAAGGCCCTTTCTCTCGTCCCCACCAATCGCACCTGTGACAGTGGTGGGACGGAGAGCAGGGCCTCCTTGGAGGGTATTAATCTCTGTGATGGTTCATTGGGGGAGATGCGTTCAGACAGGTAAATAGGGCCGGATCCATTTAGGGCTTTATAGGCCAAAGCCAGCACTTTGAATTGTGCCCGGTAACAAACTGGCGGGGGGAGATGCGTTCGGACAGGTAAAATGGGCCGGGCCGTTTAGGGCTTTATAGGCCAAAGCCAGCACTTCGAATTGTGCCCAGTAGCAAACTGGCAGCCAGTGGACTTGGACACAGTAGTCGACACTCTGGTTACATCCTGTATAGACTACTGTAATGCTCTCTACGTGGGGCTGCCTTAGAAGACTGTCCGGAAGCTTCAAATGGTCCAACGGACAACAGCCAGGTTGTTAACAGGAGTGGAGCTCAAGGAACACACAACTCCTCCGCTGCGCCAGCTCCACTGGCTGCCAGTTTGCTACCGGGCACAATTTAAAGGGCTAGCTTTAGCCTATAAAGCCCTAAACCAGTGGTTCTCAACCTGGGGTCCCCAAATGTTTTTGGCCTACAATTCCCAGAAATCCTAACAGCTGGTAAACTGGCTGGGATTTCTGGGAGTTGTAGACCAAAAACATCTGGGGACCCAAGGTTGAGAAGCACTGCCCTAAACGGTTCTGGCCCAATTTACCTGTCCGAACGCATCTTCCGTTATGAACCATCTAGGACTTTAAGATCATCCGGGGATGCACTGCTCTCGATCCCGCCTTCACCACAAGTACGTTTGGCAGGGACAACAGACAGGGCCTTCTCTGTAGTGGCCCCTCGGCTATGGAACACCCTCCCTAAGGAGATTAGATCGGCTCCTTCACTACTAACGTTTCGGAGACAAGTTAATACAAGATATATAGAGATACAATATATTATGTTATTAGCATAGTACAATATCAGTATTAAATATTACTATATTGTACTAAACCATTATATTGTAATATTATTAGTCATATTACATGTAATATAAATATATAATTATAATATCATATTATTAGTATTGCATTAATAATACTATAAATATGATATCTATATACAATATATTATATTATATAGAGAGATATTATATTATATTATATTATATTATATTATAAGCATAGCACAGGAGGCAAGGTGGAAATGTTCCCTGCACCCCCCCCCCCACCATAATATATATGTGTCGTTTTGATAATTTTATGCTTATGTTGTTTTGATAATTCTATAAGTTATTTATTTGTTACTTGGAAACCGCCCGAGTCCTCTTGGGGAGATAGGTAAAAGGTAAAGGTAGTCCCCTGACATTAAGTCCAGTCATGTCTGACTGGGGTGTGGTGCTCATCTCCATTTCTAAGCCGAAGAGCCAGCGTTGTCCGTAGACACCTCCAAGGTCATGTGGCCGGCATGACTGCATGGAGCGCCGTTACCTTCCCGCCGGAGCGGTACCTATTGATCTACTCACATTTGCATGTTTTCGAACTGCTAGGTTGGCAGAAGCTAGGGCTGACAGCGGAAGCTCACGCCGCTCCCCGGAATCGAACCTGCGACCTTTCGATCAACAAGCTCAGCAGCTCAGCGCTTTAACCCACTGCGCCACCGGGAGATGGAGCGATATATAAATAAAGTTTTATTATTTATTTATTATTTATTATTTATATTATATTATATATTATTTATTTATTATAATAGCTCAGATTCCCCAACACAAATATAGTGACTAGCATTAATGTGGAAACCACTGGATCCAAATGTTGCTAAAGCAGGTGCTCTTTTTCTCCCAACACACCCCACTTACCCCAAAAATGGAGACACCAGCTGAACAAGTTCGGCTCGGGAGATCACCTCCTGATTAAAAATGACCAGACAACGGAGGAAATTCTCATAGGCTTCTGTGCTGCGCAGGGCCTTCCGGACCTTGTCAACCAAAGGAAAGAAGAGTCGGTGAGTAATGGGGAAAAATTCAATGGGATATTGTCCTAATAGTTACCGAAGCCTAAAGCTTTCCTAAAACTGACTTACATCTATATATATTATGTCAATGTTTGTATGCGGCAGGAGGGAGGGCAGTGTGGCAGCTTTCTGATTGGCTCCCACTTCCACAGGCCACTGCGACCTGCACGGATGATGGACCTGGACCAAACTTGACACACAATAATCCCCATGACCCCATTTACATTCTCCTGCGGTTTGGGGGGAGACAGACTACGGATGATGGGATTTGCAGTACTTTCAAATGCTTCGGCTCCCACAAACCGCTGTAGCCCCCACCAATCACAGATCAGGACCAAACTTGGCACTTAGACCCACCATGATCCACTTTACATCCTGGTGTGGTTTGGAGGAGGACAGACCATGGATGATGGGACCTGCAGTACCTTCACTCACTTCCTGAGACCACTGTGACCCACACCAATGACTGATAAAGACCAAACTTGGCACAGAACCCCCATGACCCACTCTACATTTTGGTGTAGTTTGGAAGAGGGCAGACCATGGATGATGGGACTTGCAGTACTTTCACTCACTTCCTGAGACCACTGCCACCCTCATCCAATGACTGATCAAGACCTAACTTGGCACATAAAGCTCTCATGACCCAGTCTAAATCGTGGTGCAGTTTGGAGGAGGATGGACCATGGATGATGGGACTTGCAGTACTTTCACTCACTTCAGGAGACCACTGCCACCCTCATCCAATGACTGATCAAGACCTAACTTGACACACAAAGCCCTCATGACCCAGTCTAAATCTTGGTGCAGTTTGGAGGATGGACCATGGATGATGGGACCTGCAGTACTTTCACTCACTTCCTGAGACCACTGTGACCCACACCAATGACTGATCAAGACCTAACTTGGCACACAAAGCCAATTTGACCCAGTCTACATTTTGGTGCAGTTTGGAGGAGGATGGACCATGGATAATGGGACTTGCAGTACTTTCACTCACTTCCTGAGACCACTGCCGCCCTCATCCAATGACTGATCAAGACCTAACTTGGCACACCACACCCTCATGACCCAGTCTACATCTTGGTGCAGTTTGGAGGAGGATGGACAATGGATGATGGGACTTGCAGTACTTTCACTCACTTCAGGAGACGACTGCGACTCTCATCCAATGATTGATCAAGATTAAACTTGGCATAGAAACCAACCATGACCCACTCTACATCCTCCTGTGGTTTGAAGGATCATGGACTATGAATGAACTTACTTCCTGAGACCACTGCAATCCACAGCAATGACTGATCAAGACCAAACTAAGCACACTTGGCACACTTGGCAATATTCTGGTGCAGTTTGGAGGAGGATAGACCATAGACGATGGGACTTGCATATGGAAGTTGTAGTTCACACGCACCCACTGAACCCAGCTGACATTGGACCTAGACTCAATTTGGAGAGCAGACAAACAACGCCTTTCCCAAATAACCCAGACATCGCCAAATAACCCAAGCTAATCTATATAAATAAAAATGTAATGTTAGTTTGTGGGATTAACAGAATTTAAAAACCACTGGACCAATTGACACCAACTTTGGACACAAGACACCTAACTACTCAATGTATGTCCTTCACTAAAAAAATGATTTTGCCATTTGGGAGTTGCAGTTGCTGGGATTTATAGTTCACCTACGATCAAAGAGCATTCTGAACCCCACCAATGATGGCATTGAACCAAACTTGGCACAAAGTTCTCCCATGACCAACAGAAAATACTGGAAGGGTTTGGTGGGCAGTGTCCTTGGATTTGGAGTTGTAGTTCACCTACACCTAGAGATCACTGTGGACTCAAACAATGATGGATCTGGACCAAACTCTACACGAATACTCAATATGCCCAAATGTGAACACTGGTTTGGGGAAAATAGAATCTTGACGTTTGGGAGTTGTAGTTGCTGGAATTTGTAGTTCACCTACAATCACAGAGCAAACCTCCCACACAGAACCCCCATGTGGGCCACAGCAATGCGTGGCAGGGGACGCCTAGTTGGAAATAAAATGGTATCGACCTTTTTCTGCATTGTAAACCTTGATGCAGGCAAACATTGCTGGGATTCTATTGTAAGCCAACAGCCGGGACACAACAAGTAATTTCTGATGTTGCCTCACCTTGTCAAAAAAGAGAGACTCTGTCCCATGTTTACCAGCTTCTGCCACTGATGGGTCCTTCAAATTAAGGAGCTTTGGTTTCTTCTGCAAATAAGAAAAAAAGAGAGTTTTTAGTGTGTGTGTGTTTTTTTAAGTTCTGAAAGATAACACATGAGTGATGTTTATTCCGTTGGTTCATTTTTCTGAGCCACTGTTTAGGAAAGCAAGATGAGTGAAACAACGCTGTCATTTAAATAAGGTGTAACATCTGTCACTGAAAATAATCATGGCATTGCACATTTTAGAAAGCAGGCCATCTAACCATACAGTTGGAAATGTAAAGATCAAGAGGGTAGTTTCTTTCATATGTGGTGGACTTGCAAAGAAGCAAAAAAAATAAAAATGGGAAAAGATCCATGCAGCAAACCAACAGATTTTCAAATTCAAAATTCCTATGAAGCCAGAATTTTATTTATTAGGTATAACTATAATGAACTGACTAGGTATAATAAATTGTGGCAAGCTCTTGGTGGGATGGGGAAACGAAATCACCTTGCCTCTCTCCTGAGGAATCTGTATAAGGACCAAATAGCAACAGTAAGAACTGACCATGGAATAACAGACTGGTTCAAGACTGGGAAAGGCGTACGGCAGGGTTGTATCCTCTCCCCCAACCTATTCAACTTGTACGCAGAACACATCATGCGATGTGCGGGGCTTGAGGAATGCAAGGCTGAGGTGAAAATTGCTGGAAGAAATATTAACAACTTTAGATATGCAGATGACACCCCTTTGATGGCCAAAAACGAGGAGCTGAGGAGCCTTCTAATCAAAGTGAAAGAAGAAAGCGCAAAAGCCGGGTTACAGCTAAACATCAAAAAAACCAAGATTATGGCAACAAGAATGATTGACAACTGGGAAATAGAGGGAGAAAACGTGGAGGCCGTGACAGACTTTGTATTTCTAGGTGCAAAGATTACTGCAGATGCAGACTGTAGCCAGAAAATCAGAAGACACTTCCTTCTTGGGAGGAGAGTAATGACCAATCTCTATTAAATAGTGAAGAGTAGAGACATCAGACTGGCAACAAAGATCCACATAGTCAAAGCCATGGTATTCCCTGTAGTCACCTACGGATGTGAGAGCTGGACCATAAGGGAGGCTGAGCAAAGGAAGAGAGATGCTTTTGAACTGTGGTGTTGGAGGAAAGTTCTGAGAGTGCCTTGGACCACCAGAATCATAGAATCATAGAATCAAAGAGTTGGAAGAGACCTCATGGGCCATCCAGTCCAACCCCATTCTGCCAAGAAGCAGGAATATTGCATCCAAATCACCCCTGACAGATGGCCATCCAGCCTCTGCTTAAAAGCTTCCAAAGAAGGAGCCTCCACCACACTCCGGGGCAGAGAGTTTCACTGCTGAACGGCTCTCACAGTCAGGAAGTTCTTCCTCATGTTCAGATGGAATCTCCTCTCTTGTAGTTTGAAGCCATTGTTCCGCGTCCTAGTCTCCAAGGAAGCAGAAAACAAGCTTGCTCCCTCCTCCCTGTGGCTTCCTCTCACATATTTATACATGGCTATCATATCTCCTCTCAGCCTTCTCTTCTTCAGGCTAAACATGCCCAGTTCCCTAAGCCGCTCCTCATAGGGCTTGTTCTCCAGACCCTTGATCATTTTAGTCGCCCTCCTCTGGACACATTCCAGCTTGTCAATATCTCTGTTGAATTGTGGTGCCCAGAATTGGACACAATATTCCAGTTGTGGTCTAACCAAAGCAGAATAGAGGGGTAGCATGACTTCCCTAGATCTAGACACTGTGCTCCTATTGATGCAGGCCAAAATCCCATTGGCTTTTTTTGCCACCACATCACATTGTTGGCTCATGTTTAACTTGTTGTCCACAAGGACAACCAGTCCATAAATCAGGAAATAAAGCTTGACTGCTCATTGGAGGAAAGGATATTAGAGACAGAGATGAAGTACTTTGGCCACATCATGAGGAGACAGCAAAGCTTAGAGAAGAGAATGATGCTGGGGGAAATGGAAGGAAAAAGGAAGAGGGGCCGACCAAGGGCAAGATGGATGGATGGTATCCTTGAAGTGACTGGATTGACCTTGAAGGAGCTGGGGGTGGGGACGGCCGACAGGGAGCTCTGGAGTGGGCTGGTCCATGAGGTCACAAAGAGTCGGAAACAACTGATGAATGAACAACAACATAACTGACTCAGTCGTCCCATTGGACTCCAACGATTGATATTTTGTTTACGTATTTGACCACAGCGGCCAGAATTTGCTATGCAAGGCTGGGGAAGCAAAAAAGAAATGCCAGAGATAGATGAATGGTTTCAGAAAGTGAGAGAGACTAAAGACATGGATAAACTAACTTTTTTGCTGAAGAGAAACTCGGGGAATCCAATCAGATACTCAGATTGGTCCAAGATAGAGGAATATATAAAAAAAGAGAAGCAAATCAGACTCATTAAAAGACATTAGTATGTAAGGGAAAAACAAGAAGAGCCGATTTATTGTATTGGAATGTTACAAAAGCCCACTCTGACTATCTTCTATATATAAAAAAATGCTCTGTGCATAATGAGTACCTTAAAAACAAAAGAACCAATGAACGAAATCAAAAATTGTTTCTTCTTCCCTTTGTGCCCCCCACACTTGGTCCCCTCTCCCATATTCTTAACAAAAATAGTTTAAAAAAAGAAAGAAAGCAGGCCATCAAATACGACGCCATCCTAAATCTCTTGAACTTGTTCACTGGTGATGGCAGTGGCCAATGGGTTCTCACCTTCACCGGAGGAGTGGTTCCTGTGGTGGCATGTCGCCGGATCTGGCAGCCATTCTGGTTCGGTCTCTGCTGCTTGCTGTTCAGCTGCGGCTTTTTGATGGTACCCCCATGGTCATTTCTTACCGACTCCACTTTCTCTGCAGTCGTCTTGCTCAGCAGCTGGTTAAGGAGAATTACAGACAAACCCATTATTGGTTCCAATCTTCCATAACAGAACAAGAACAAGCAAATACCTACCTACCTACCTACTAGGCTTGGGCAATCCATGGTTCTAAATGGTTCTAAAGTACTTACAAAACTAAAGTTCTGGTGGTGAAAATTTCAGAACTCTAACAAAACTTTCAAAATTTAATTATTACTTCATTATTGGTGATTTTAATGACAGAACCAATTAGGAACTGCGATTTATTATGAAATTTTGAGAGTTTTGTTAGAGTTCTGAAATTTTCACCACCTGAATTTTAGTTTTGTAAGTACTTTAGAACCATTTAGAACCATGGATTGCCCAAGCCTACTACCTACCTAATCTATCTATTTATCTATTGCTTGCTTGCTTGCTCGCTCGATCCATCCATCCATCCATCCATCCATCCATCCATCCTTGTATCTATCTTTCCTTCTTTCCATCTATCTATCTATCTATCTATCTATCTATCTTTCTTTCTTTCTTTCTTTTTTTCTTTCTATCTATCTATCTATCCATCTATCTGCCCATCTATCTGTCCATCTTTCTATCTGTCCATCTATCTATCTATCTATCTATCTATCTATCTATCTATCCATCTATCTGTCCATCTTTCTATTTGTCCATCCATCCGTCTGTCTATCTTCCTTCCTATCTATCTATCTATCTATCTATCCGTCCAGTCATCCATCCATCCATTTCATCCACTTATTATCTATCTATCCACTTATTCATCCATCCATCTCATCCACTTATTATCCATCTATCTATCCATCCATCCACCCATCTAGCTTTCTATCTATCCTATCTATCTTTGTTTCTATCTTACTATCCATCTTTCTATGTATCTTGATTTCTATCTATCTTTCTTCCTTTCCATCTATCTATCTATCCATCCATCTAGCTTTCTATCTATTTATCTTTCTATCTATCGTATCTATCTACCTATCTAGCTTTCTATCTTACCATCTATCTATCTATCTATCTATCTATCTATCCATCCATCTATCTATCTTGATTTCTATCTATCTTTCTTCCTTTCTTTCTATCCATCCATCCATCTAGCTTTCTATCTATTTATCTTTCTGTCTATCCTATCTATCTACCTATCTATCTAGCTTTCTATCTTACCATCTATCTATCTATCTATCTATCTATCTATCTATCTATCTATCCATCCATCCATCCATCCATCCATCCTTCTTTCTTTCTATCTAGCTATCGATCTATCTATTTTCCTTTCTATTCATCTACCTACCTACCTACCTACCCACCCACCTTTCTATGTATCTATCTATCTTTCCGTCTATCTTTCCGTCTATCTTTCCATCTATCTATCTATCTATCTATCTATCTATCTATCTACCTACCTATCTACCTACCTATCTATTTCCAGTCAATGTAATTCAGTCCTTGATTGTGCCTTAATGAGGAAGTGGATCATGGGATTTCTGGGCCTGCTGAGCCTGCGAGCCAGCATGAGATTTTAATTCCTGAAACTGAGCATTCGGTGTCTCCTGCAGTTAGTGAAGGTGAAGGTCACATTCCAGAGAGGGTGTTGTGGTCCAGCGTGATTATGGGTCTGAGATGTTCTCTGATGATGAGGATGATTGGATTCAGATTCCTGGCTCTTTTTCTGTGCCTCAGATCCCTGGGCCTGCTTCTGAGGCTCCCACAGACAGTGCAGAGTCAACAATGTGGTTTTCAGAAGAAAAGAATGTTAATGAAGTAGATAGCGAACAGGTGGAAAGGCCTTTGCCTTCCCACACTGATAGTGAAAGTGCAGAAAGTCTTGATAGTGACCTGACCCAGCAAGCCCATCTTGATTTGTGGGTCAGGTGGAGTTCTCGCCTGGCCAGCAGATGAGACACCAGCTCGGGGAAAGGTCATCGCAATGCTTTCATGTTGATGAGAGCATAATGTTTTGATGTCAGCAAAAAGTATTTAGCCTTCTTGTAAACGAAGGGAAAGTGTCAGTTCAACGTAGCTTGTTAGCCTGGAAGCTCCATGGAATAACCTTAGCTGGAAAGCAGCACATTTGGGATTTCTTGCATTGTGATTTTTGGGGCAATTGTTTCACTGTTTGAACCACGGACTCTGTTTTGAACTTTGCCTAAAGGATTGTGCCTCTTGTTTTTACCTGAAGATCTTTGGAACTATATTCTGCATTTAACCTAAATCTTTGAAACTTTGTAATGCTTACTCTTTATTTTGACTTGGACTTTTTCCTCAATAAACTATAAAACTACCGCTCTTGTGTGGTGGTGTTTGGAAGCAAGGCAAAGCTTACTCTGAGTTGCAACAGAAGGGCCCAGAGAAGTCTTTCTCAAGGGAAACAAGTTAGAAGATGAACTGCCAGGTTATTTATTTATTTATCGTATCAGGAGAAGTAGTATTACATTAAAAACAGTTGTATTGCATTAAAAAACAAACACAAACAAGCAAACAAAACACAACATTTGCAGACTTGGTATTCTATTAAATGTCCTTTGACCAGTATCTGGCCACTTGGAGTGCCTCTGGTGTTGCTGCAAGAAAGTCCTCCCTTGTGCATGTGACAGGGCTCAGGTTGCATCGCAGCAGGTGGTCTGTGGTTTGCTCTTCTCCGCACTCGAATGTCATGGACTCCACTTTGTGGCCCCATTTCTTAAGGTTGGCTCTGCATTTTGTGACGCCAGAGAGCAGTCTGTTCAGCGCCTTCCAAGTCACCCAGTCTTCTGTGTGCCCAGGGGGGAGTCTCTCATTTGGTATCAGCCACGGATTGAGGTGCTGGGTTTCAGCCTGCCACTTTTGGACTCTTGCTTGCTGGGGTGTTCCAGCAAGTGTCTCTGTAGATCTTAGAAAACTATTTCTTGATTTAAGTCATTGGCGTGCTGGCTGATACCCAAACTGGGGATGGGCCGGAGATGTCACTGCCTTGATCCTTTCACTATTGGTTGCTACTTCCTGGCGGATGTCAGGTGGTGCAATACTGGCTAAACAGTGTAATTTCTTCAGTGGTGTAGGGCGCAGACACCCTGTGATAATGCGGCATGTCTCAACTACCAGATGGAGAGGTTTATGAGCGGATAGATAGGAGACTTGGTTTTTGCAAACTCTGAGCTGCTTCACAGACTTGGGAAAGGTCACAGCACTTGTTAGAGAAAAAAAGCCGTTATCAGTTTGCCAGGAAAAACAGAATGATTTCATGGCTTTATTCGAGAGACCAGAGGGATTTTTCAGCCGTCTGGTCAATGTTGGAGTTTGAAGCAACATCTCTTCTCAAGTCCTAAGGGAATTCTACTTTCATGTTTCCAGTTGTTTATGTTCCATACTTCCAAGTTTAAAGGATTGTTCCTGAATTTTGTGCATTGGATTTTATGCTGCCTTGTGTATCCTGATTGTTTTGCATTCCTGGTTTCTCATGCACTCTTGTACCTACAGTTGATCTTAGCCAAAAGGCAAAGAAGCTGTAAATCGTCTCCTCTCATCCCCTCTTTAGAGCCTCCCAGTGGTTTGATATCTCCTATTAGCTGCCCCCCTCTTTTAGACTCATAGGAAAAGGTAAAAGTTTTCCCCTGAGGTTAAGTCCAGTCATGTCTGACTCTGGGATGTGGTGCTCATCTCCATTTCTAAGTCAAAGAGCAGGCGTTGTCCGTAGACATCTCCAAGGTTATGTGGCCAGCATGACTGTATGGAGCGCTGTTACCTTTCCGCCGGAGCGGTACCTATTGAACAACACACATTTGCCTGTTTTCGAACTGCTAAGTTGGCAGAATCATAGAATCCGTAGCACCCCCTTCCTGGCCAGTGGCGAGAGTGAGATCTTGGACCTGGACAGTGAGATGTACCTGGGGGGTCTTCCTGAGAACCGCCTGGATCTCATCTTGCCCCCGGAAGTGTGGACGGCCTTCCTGAACTATGGCTACGTGGGCTGTGTGCGGGACCTCTTCATCGACGGCAAGAGCCGGGACGTGCGTCGCTTGGCCGAGGTGCAGAGCGTGACCGGCTTTTTCCAGTTGGAAGAGACCTCATGGGCCATCCAGTCCAACCCCATTCTGCCAAGAAGCAGGAATATTGCATTCAAATCACTCCTGACAGATGGCCATCCAGCCTCTGTTTAAAAGCTTCCAAAGAAGGAGCCTCCACCACACTCCGGGGCAGAGAGTTCCACTGCTGAACGGCTCTCACAGTCAGGAAGTTCTTCCTCATGTTCGGGTGGAATCTCCTCTCTTGTAGTTTGAAGCCATTGTTCCGCGTCCTAGTCTCCAAGGAAGCAGAAAACAAGCTTGCTCCCTCCTCCCTGTGGCTTCCTCTCACATATTTATACATGGCTATCATATCTCCTCTCAGCCTTCTCTTCTTCAGGCTAAACATGCCCAGCTCCTTAAGCCGCTCCTCATAGGGCTTGTTCTCCAGACTCTTGATCATTTTAGTCGCCCTCCTCTGGACACTTTCCAGCTTGTCAATATCTCTCTTGAATTGTGGTGCCCAGAATTGGACACAATATTCCAGGTGTGGTCTAACCAAACCGGACTAGAGGGGTAGCATGGCTTCCCTAGATCTAGACACTAGGCTCCTCTTGATGCAGGCCAAAATCCCACTGGCTTTTTTTGCCGTCACATCACATTGTTGGCTCATGTTTAACTTGTTGTCCACGAGGACTCCAAGATCTTTTCCACACGTACTGCTCTCGAGCCAGGCATCCCCCATCCTGTATCTTTGCATTTCGTTTTTCCTGCCAAAGTGGAGTATCTTGCATTTGTCACTGTTGAACTTCATTTTGTTAGTTTTGACCATTCATCTCTCTAATCTGTCAAGATCGTTTTGAATTCTGCTCCCATCCTCTGGAGTATTGGCTATCCCTCCCAATGTGGTGTCATCTGCAAATTGGGAGGGATAGCCAATACTCCAGAGGACAGGAGCAGATCTGGAATACAACAATCCATGGCTATCTCTCTCTCTCTTTCCAATCCATGTATGTCTGTCTGTCTATCCATCTATCCATCCATCCATCTTTTAGGCATATAACCACACCGAAGGGTAAACTCACAACGGAGCTATTGGCATCTGGCAGGAACTGTCCGAATTCAGAGAGCAGGTCCTCCTGGTTCTTGAAGAGACGGGCCACTTGGGCGTAGACCTCCTGCTCGGTCAAGGCTGGCGTGTAGTTGCCTCCCGCTTCCTTGGCATTTCGCTGCTCTTTCTGTCAGGAGACAGAATGGGACAAAGAAGAAGGTAAGAATTTATTATTATTTATTTATTTACAATTTTTATATTCCGCCCTTCTCGCCCCGCAAGGGAACTCAGGGCGGATTACAATGTACATATACATGGCAAACTTTCAATGGCATAGACACACAACATATATAGACAGACACTCAGAGGCTATTTAACATTCCAGCTTCTGGCCACCAGGGGAGCTGTCGCTTCACCCTCTGTTTGTGATACTGATGAAGTACTTCCTCATTCTTTGCATACTTCCTGGAGATTTTTATGGCCTCGTAAATTAGTTAAATTAACCTCCCCACATAAGTGGTACCTAAATTTCCTACTTGACAGATGTAACTGTCTTTCGGGCTGCAAAGGTCGACAACAAGCTACACGATTTTGGTCGGAAGCTCACTCCGACCCAGGCTGTGTTCGAACTCATGACCTTTCGGTGAGTAGTGATCTTAATGCAGCTGACTCCCAGTCAGAGAAGGCAGAAGATCTCTCAGCCTGTCCTTCTCTTCCTTTCTGGAAACAGACGGTTAATCAGACACACAACATATATAGACAGACACACAGAGGCTATTTAACATTCCAGCTTTTCATGAGGGTATTCTGGCCACCAGGGGAGCTGTCCCTTCACTGACCATTTGTGACACTGATGAAGTACTTCCTCATTCTATGCATGCTTGCTGGAGATTTTAATGGCATCGTAAATTAGCCTTCCTGCATAAGCGGTACCTAAATTTCCTACTTGACAGATGCAACTGTCTTTCAGGCTGCAAAGGTCGACAGAAAGCTACACAAATTGGTCAGAAGCTCACTCCAACCTGGCTGGCTTTGAACTCATGACCTTTTGGTCAGTAGTTATCTTAATGCAGATGACTCCAAGCCAGCTGCTGTAGAGTCCTGGTGCTCTGTTTCGCTGCACCAGGCATGGACAAACTAGAGCTCTCCCTCCAGGTGTTTGGGACTTCAACTCCCAAACACTTGGTTTTTATTTATGGTTTTTATTGTGTTACTGATGTTAATTGTAATGAATTTTTTACCTGTGTGGCGCAGCTGGCTGAGTGTCAGTTGCATTAAGATAACTCTGACCAAAAGGTCATGAGGTCGAAGCCAGCCCGGGTTGGAGTGGGTTTCCAACCAATTGTGTGCAGCCTGTTGCCGACCTTTGCAACCCGAAAGACAGTTGCATCTGTCAAGTAGGAAAATTAGGTACCACCTTAAAGTGTGGGGAGGCTAAATTAACTGATTTATGAGGCCATAAAGAAGACTAAAACAAAGCATTCCAGCGGGGAAGCATGCGGGGAATGCGGAAGTGCTTCATCAGCGTCGCAGATGGACGATGAAAGCGACAGCTCCACTGGCGGCCAGAAAAAAGTTAAATAGCCTCAGTGTATATCTGTCAAAAATTGGCATTGAATGTTTGCCATATATGTGTACACTGTAATCCGCCCTGAGTCCCCTGCAGGGTGAGAAGGGCGGAATATAAAAAGCTGTAAATAAATAAATACATGTGTTAAATGTTTTTAATGTTTAAATTATTTTTGTACTGTTGTGGGCATTGAATTGTGCCATTTTGTAAACTGCCATAAGTCGCCTTTGGGCTAAGAATGGCATTATAGAAGCGTAGTAAATAAAGAAATAAAGAAATAAACACCTGGAGGGAGGGCCCAAATTTGCCCATGCTTGAGATGCACCCTAGGTCAATTCATTCCCTCTGATTTCATCTCATGAATGTATTGCTAGCTCTAGCAAAGTGTCTCCCTGGACTTGAGCTTCCAACTGACCTGATAGGTGTGAAGGATCTCCAAGAAGGCCTTGTAAATATCCGGTTGCCCCTGGAAGCGGTTCTTGATCTTGTTGACGTAGTTGATGGCGTGGTTGAACTCGACCGGCTGGTTGTTCTGGAGGGACGGTGTGGTTCCGAGGGAGATGGCCACCGGCGTGTGCGGCTGCACCGGAGGGGAGCGAGGGGACGCATAGGGGATCGGAGGGGTCTGCTGGCTGTTCGGCGTATGAGCCTGCAGTTGGGAAGGCTGCGGAGGAAACATTTCCTTGTTGAACTGAGATAAAGAACTTAGATACTAAACCAGTTCCCTTCACAGAGCCAGATGGAAACAAGAAGAAATACCAGACGAAGATGAACGGCTGACGAAAATACAAGAGATCAGAAACATGGACAGACTCACTTTCATCATGTCAAAGAATAAAAAAATGAGAAGGGAAGAAACAGACTGAGAAAAAGTTACTGAATACTTGAAACAAAAAAAGAAGAAGACGACAATTTTGATCTAAAAATTGGAAAAAACAAAGAAAGAGATGGTAAAAAGAAAGGGAAAGAAATAGAAAAGAAGGAGAAGGAGAGGAGGAAGAGAGAGAGAAGAAAGGAAAAAGTAAAAAAAGACCCCTAGACCAGTGGTTCTCAACCTTCCTAATGCCGCGACCCCTTAATACAGTTCCTCATATTGTGGTGACCCCCAACCATAACATTATTTTAATTGCTACTTCATAATTATAATCTTCATAGACCTGTCAGCAGCTTATGATACTGTGAACCACCACCTCCTTCTGAGAAAAATGTATAATATCACCAAGGACTACCACCTCACCCGCCTCATAGGAAACCTGCTACAAAACAGGAGCTTTTTTGTTGAGTTCCAGGGCCAGAGAAGCAGATCGCGGAAACAGAAGAACGGCCTGCCTCAGGGGAGTGTGCTCGCCCCATCAATGTTCAACACTTACACAAATGACCAGCCACTGCCAGAAGGGACAGAGAGTTTCATCTATGCTGATGATCGTGCCATTACCACTCAAGCAGGGAGCTTTGAGATGGTAGAACAGAAGCTCTCCGTAGCTCTAGGTGCTCTTACTGCCTATTACAGGGAAAACCAGCTGATCCCCAACCCATCTAAAACACATACATGTGCCTTTCATCTCAAGAACAGAGAAGCATCCCGAGCTCTGAGGATCACCTGGGAAGGAATCCCACTGGAGCATTGCAGCGCACCCAAATACCTGGGAGTCACTCTGGACCGTGCTCTGACCTACAAGAAGCACTGCCTGAATATCAAGCAAAAAGTGGGTGCTAGAAACAATATCGTACGAAAGTTGACTGGCACAACCTGGGGATCACAACCAGACACAGTGAAGACATCTGCCCTTGCGCTATGCTACTCTGCTGCTGAGTACGCATGCCCAGAGTGGAACACATCTCACCACACTAAAACAGTGGATGTGGCTCTTAATGAGACATGCCGCATTATCACGGGGTGTATGCGTCCCACACCACTGGAGAAATTACACTGTTTAGCCGGTATTGCACCACCTGACATTTGCCGGGAAGTAGCAGCCAATAGTGAGAGGACCAAGGCAGAGACATCTCCAGCTCATCCCTTGTTTGGGTATCAGCCAGCACGTCAATGACTTAAATCAATAAATAGTTTTCTAAGATCTACAGAGACACTCGCTGGAACACCTCAGCAAGCGAGAGTCCAAAAGTGGCCGGCTCAAACCCAGCACCTCAATCCGTGGGTGATACCAGATGAGAGACTCCCCCCTGGGCACACAGAAGACTGGGCGACTTGGAAGGCGTTGAACAGACTGCGCTCTGGCACCACGAGATGCAGAGCCAACCTCAAGAAATGGGGCCACAAAGTGGAATCCATGACATGCGAGTGCGGAGAAGAGCAAACCACTGACCACCTGCTGCAATGCACCCTGAGCCCTGCTACATGCACAATGGAGGACCTTCTTGCGGCAACACCAGAGGCACTCCAAGTGGCCAGCTACTGGTCAAAGGACATTTAATCAACTACCAAGCTTGCAAAATTTGTGCTTTTTAAAATCTCTTTGTTTGTTTTGTTCTGTTAGAAATGTAATACAATGGTATGGTTGCTGATGACATGATAAATAAAATAAATTATAATTTTGCTACTGTTATTAATCATAATGTAAATATCTGATATGCAGGATATATTTTCATATACTGGACCTAATTTGGCACAAATACCCGATACGCTCAAATTTGAATACTGGTGGGGTTGGGAGGGGATTGATTTTGTCATTTGGGAGTCATAGTTGCTGGGATTTATAGTTCACTTACAATCAAAGAACATTCTGAACTCCACCAACAATTGAATTGAACCAAACTTGGCACACAGAACTCCCATGGCCAACAGAAAATACAGTAAGGGTTTGGTGGGCGTTGGCCTTGAGTTTGGGAGTAGTAGTTCACCATCATCCATAGAGCACTGTGGACTCAACAATGATGGATCTGGACCAAACTTGGCACGAATGCTCACTATGCCCAAATGTGAACACTGGTGGATTTTTGGGAAAATAGACGTTGACATTTGGGAGTTATAGTTGCTGGGATTTATAGTTAACCTACAATCAAAGAGCATTTTTAACCCCACCAATGATAGAATTGGGCCAAACTTCCCACACAGAACCCCCATGACCAAAATAAAATACTGTGGTTTCCGATGGTCTTTGGTGACCCCTCTGACACCCCCTCACGACCCTCTCGGGGGTCCCGATCCCCAGGTTGAGAAACGCTGCCCTAGATGGTACCAGGAAGTAAAAATCTTTTTAAAAAATTATTTAAAATCTTTTTTTTCTTTTCTTTTCCCTTCTTTCTTTATCTGTCATTCTTATGTTCCACACACAGTTTCTCCTGCTTTGGCTTACTTTGATCTCTCTGTTTTTAAATTGACTTTGTACATTAAATTTTTGTTTTGTTTTGTACTGTTTTGTACTGCTTTTAAATGAAAATTTCAAATAAAGATTACCGTATATACTCGAGTATAAGCTGACCCGAAAATAAGCTGAGGGACCTGATTTTACCACAAAAAACTGGAAAAACGTATTGACTTGAGTATAAGCTGAAGGTGAGAAATGTAGCTGCTCCTAGTAATCATCAGCAGGTTAAATGTTTTTGAGTATTTACACAAAACTGGAATTTAAGATAAGATTGCCCAACCCTGATTCAACCATTATTCTAACCTCCTTCAATGTAAATGGGCTTACCTATTACCTATAATGATAGAATAAAATAATACATGTATTAACATGTAATAAAAATAATAAAGTAAATAATGGAAATTCAATAATAATAATAATAATAATAATAATAAAGAAATAAATGTAATGATAACAATAATAGAGTAAAATAATAAATGCAATAAATATAATAATACAGTAAAATAATGTAAATGTAATAAAATAGAGTAAAATAATAAATGTAATAAAAGTAATAATAGAGTAAGGTAAAGGTAGTCCCCTGACATTAAGTCCAGTCATGTCTGACTCTGGGGTGTGGTGCTCATCTCCATTTCTAAGCCGAAGAGCCAGCGTTGTCCGTAGACACCTCCAAGGTCATGTGGCCGGCATGACTGCATGGAGCGGCGTTACCTTCCCGCCGGAGCGGTACCTATTGATCTACTCACATTTGCATGTTTTCGAACTGCTAGGTTGGCAGAAGCTAGGGCTGACAACGGAAGCTCACGCCGCTCCCCGGAATCGAACCTGCGACCTTTCGATCAACAAGCTCAGCAGCTCAGTGGTTTAACCCACTGCACCACCGGGGGCTCCAATAATAGAGTAAAATAATGTAAATCTATATAAATAAAAATGTAATGTTCGTTTGTGCTATTCACAGAATTCAGAAACCACTGAGGCAATTGACACCAAATTTGGACACTATGTCCCTAACAACCCAATGTATGTTCTCCACTCAAAAAACAAAGAAAACCAAAAGCAGAAAGGACTTCTAAACTACAGAGACCCATGGCCATGCCCCCCCCTCCTCGCGGGGAAACAGCCGGCCGATAAAGTCAGGCGTACATGAACGGCCACACACAAACACACAGGCGAGTAGAGTGGAGGAGGTGGAGGCAGTCTCCTCCTCCATTCCCTGTTGGAAGAGGAAAGGGCGGATGAGTGCCAGCAGCAGCAACGGAGCAAGGAAGAAGGGGAGGGAGAGGGGGAGGAGGAGGCGAGGAAGGTCCACGGTACTTGAATGAGGGATCTTCCTTCTCTCCCTCCCCTTCTTTCCTCCCTTTCCTTTCTTCCCTTTTCTTCTTTCCTTCTCCTTCCTTTCCTTCTTTCCCTCCTTCCCTTCCTTCCTGTCCCTCCTTCCTTTCCTTCTTTTCCTTCCTCCCTCCCTCCCTTTCCTCCTTCTTTCCCTTTCTTCATTTCCTTCTTTCCCTCCTTTCTTCATCCCCCTCCTTTCTTTCCCTCCTTTCTCCCTCCTTCCTTCTTTCTCCTCCCTCTCTCCCTTCTTGTCCCTCCTTCTTTTTTTTCCTTCCTTCCCTTCTTTCCCTCCCTCCCTTTTTCCTTCCTTCCTGTCCCTCCTTCCTTCTTCCTTTCCTCCTTCCCTCTCTCCCATTCCTTCTTCTTTCCCTTTCTTCATTTCCTTCCCCTTCATTTCCTTCCCTCCCTCCTTTCTTCATCCCCCTCCTTTCTTTCCCTCCCTCCTTCCTCCTTTCTCCTCCCTTTCTCCCTATTCCTCCTTCTTTTTTTCCTTCCTTCCCTTCTTTCCCTCCCTTCCTTTTTCCTTCCTTCCTGTCCCTCCTTCCTTCTTCCTTTCCTTCTTTTCCTTCCTCCCTCCCATTCCTTCTTCTTTCCCTTTCTTCATTTCCTTCCCCTTCATTTCCTTCCCTCCCTCCTTTCTTCATCCCCCTCCTTTCTTTCCCTCCCTCCTTCCTCCTTTCTCCTCCCTTTCTCCCTATTCCTCCTTCTTTTTTTCCTTCCTTCCCTTCTTTCCCTCCCTTCCTTTTTCCTTCCTTCCTGTCCCTCCTTCATTCTTTCTTTCCTTCTTTTCCTTCCTCCCTCCCATTACTTCTTCTTTCCCTTTCTTTATTTCCTTCCCCTTCATTTCCTTCCCTCCCTCCTTTCTTCATCCCCCTCCTTTCTTTCCCTCCCTCCTTCCTTCTCCTCCCTCCCTGTCCCTCCTTCCCTTCTTTCCCTCCCTTCCTTTTTCCTTCCTTCCTGTCCCTCCTTCCTTCCTTCTTCCTTTCCTTCTTCCTATGTAAGATATAAATACAATATTAAATGTAAGGGACAGTCAAGAAGTAACGAGAGAAGGAAAGGAAACGAGAGAAAGGAAAAGTGTGGCTTTTGTTTTGTATTTTTTCAGTATAGAAATTCTTGTGTCTTATTTAAATAAAATTATTAGGACAAAACCACATACCAAAAAAAAAAAAAAGAAGTAACGAGAGAAGGAGGGAAAGAGGGAAGGAAAGAGAGAAGGAGGGAGAGAAAGAAGGAAAGAAAGAAAGATAGAGAAGCAAGGAAGGAGAGAAGGAAATAAAAAAGTGAAAGGAAAAAGAGAGGGAAGGAAGGAGAGAAGGAACAAAAGATATGGAAGGAAGTATGTAACCAAAGAGCAAAGAAAGGGAGGAAAGAAGCAGGTAGAGATGGAAGAAAGACGAGAGATAGGGAAAGAAAAAGAGGAAAGGAAGGAAAGAAGGAAGGAAGGAGAGAAAGAGGGAGGGAAGGTTGGCCACAGCAACGCGTGGCGGGTACAGCTAGTGTAATAATATTAATAGAGTAAAATAATAAATGTAATAAAAATAATACTAATAGCAGAGTAAAATAATAAATAACCTTGACTCGAGTATAAGCCGAGGGGATTTTTTTCTGCCTAAAAAAGGGGCTGAAAAAGGAGGCTTATACTTGAGTATATACAGTATTATAAAAAACAAAACAAACAAAAACAAACAAAAAACAGAGCCGCTCTCTGTCCAAACAACATGCCTGCCTGCTCCTAGGCGAACGGCTACTACTCTGGCTCGGTCATTCATTACCTTGCTGATCTTGGCCGGAGGCGGCTGGGGTGCCGGCTGCGCAGGGGTCGGGACAGACTGTGCCGTGGGCTGAGACGGATGAGCCGGCTGCGGGGTCGGCTGAGGCTGCAGGCCGTGGGCCGGGATCTGGTGGACCTGCCCCGGCGTTGTCACGTTCACCATGTCGTTCGTCTGCACTTCGATTTTGTAGCCGGGGGGCAAAAAGGTGTTGAAGCCCATGATCAGGTCGGGGTGGCCCTTGAAGAGCTGGGAGACGCGGCTGATCACCCCCGGAGTGTCGATGCTGCGCAAGGAAAAGGACGGGGGAGGCGGAAAAGAGGGTCAGGTACGTTGGAAACAAAGGAAGCGTCCATGTTTGTCTATAGATCAGGCATGGGCCAATTTTGGCCCTCCCTCCAGGTGTTTTGGACTTCAACTCCCACAATTCCTAACAGCCGGTAGGCTGTTAGGAATTGTGGGAGTTGAAGTCCGAAACACCTGGAGGGGCAACGTTTTTGAGTTATAGGTAAATAGATAGATTTGTTTATTGATTAGTCCACTGCCCATATCTCAACAATAAAAGACCAAAACAGAAACACACAAGCAAATAGACACCAATTACTCTGCTAAAACTCCTGTAATGGTGAACTAAAATAACTTATAATACAATAAAACTCAATTAAATAAGAAGTTTAGTAAAATGGGATTAAATTACAAGATGAAAGCAGGAGGAGTAACAAGTGTAAGCGATGGGCATGTGCAATCCATGCTTCTAAATCAGCGTTTCTCAACCTGGAGGTCAGGACCCCGGGGGGGGGGGGGGGTCACCAGGGGGCGTCAGAGGGGTCACCGAAGAGCATCAGAAAACACAGTATTTTCTGTTGGTCAAGGGGGTTCCGTGTGTCAAGTTTGGTCCAATTCTATCGTTTGTGGAGTTCAGAAAACTCTCTGATTGTATGCGAACTATAAATCCCAGTATTTACAACTCCCAAAGGTCAATGTCTATTTTTACCAAACTCCACCAGTGATCACATTTGGGCATATTGAGTATTCATGCCAAGTTTGGTCCAGATCCATCACTGTTTGAGTCCACAGTGTTCTCTGGATGTAGGTGAACGACAACTCCAAAACTCAAGGTCAATGCCCACCAAACCCTGCCAGTATTTTGTTATTTTGTTCATGGGAGTTATGTGTGCCAAATTTGGTTAAATTCCATAATTGGTGGAGTTCAGGATGCTCTTTAATTGTAGCTGAAGTATAAATCCCAGAAACTACAACTCCCAAATGACAAATGACTGCCCCCAACCCCACCAGTATTCAGATTTGGGTGCATTAGGTATTTGTACCCAGACTGATCCAGTGAATGAAAATACACCCTGGATATCAGATATTTACATTACGATTTATAACAATAGCAAAATTACAGTTATGAAATAGCAACGAAAATAATGTTATGGTCGGGGGTCACCACCACATAAGGAACTGTATTAAGGGGTTGCAACATTAGAAAGGTTGAGAACCACTTTTCTAAATGGTTCTAAAGTACTTACAAAACTAAAATTCTGGTGGTGAAAACTAGGGGGAGGTGGTGCTTTGCTTCTACAGTGTTGCTAAAGTCCTGGTGGTGAAAATTTCAGAACTCTGACAAAACCTTCAAAATTTCATTATTTTTTCATTATTGATTATTTTTTATGACAAAACCAATTAGGAACTGCCATTTATACTGAAATTTTGAAAGTTGTGCTAGAGTTCTGAAATTTTCACCACCAGAACTTTAGCAATACTGTAGAAGCAAAGCACCAGCGCCCCCTAGTGTTCACCACCAGAACTTTAGTTTTGTAAATACTTTAAAATCATTTAGAAGCATGGATTGCACATAATTGCACATAATTTTATTAATATTAATATATTAATAAAATTAATATATCTATATATATAAAAATCTTACTGGCGTCCAACGAGGAAACAAAACTCAAAAACCCCCCAACAGAAATTAACCAAAATTCCCATGCACATACCTCAACCCACTAGGTACAAACAAACCCAATCAAAATTAAAAACAACACAACACCACACTCACAAAACGGCAAAACAACTGAGCATGCGCATTGGCACCCAGCCGCAAGTTCCCTGGCACGCGCACATGTCCTGGCGGCCAACGTTCCCTCCGCGCAAGCCACGCCCCCATCCTCACGCCGCGCCGCTTCCCGCCCTGTCAAAACCATCGCAACTCATCCTC
This sequence comes from Anolis sagrei, assembly GCF_037176765.1. Taxonomy (NCBI): domain Eukaryota; kingdom Metazoa; phylum Chordata; class Lepidosauria; order Squamata; family Anolidae; genus Anolis; species Anolis sagrei. The sequence goes on from NC_090029.1 coordinate 8,548,777, forward strand.
CTTCATCCTGCTCACGCCGCCTCACACACACACTCACGCCGGTAAGACACGCCCCCTCCCTCCCTCCCTTCCCCCCCACCCCTTCCCTCCCTGTCTCACTCTTTCCCTCCTCCCACCCTCCGCCGGTAAGACATGCCCCCTTCCCTTCCCCCCACCCCTTCCCTCCCTGACTCACTCCTCCCCGTCGCAAACATACACACACACACACACACACACAACGCACCTTTACTCCTCCCCCCGCCGCCCACACATCTTCCGCCACACACACACACATTCACGCCAGTAAGACATGCCCCCTTCCTTCCGGCACACACACACACACCTGCGCGGCACACACACACACAGGCTCCCTCACTACCTGTTGGGAAAACAGCAGCAATGGCAGCAGCAACGGAGCATCCACGCAAGGAAGAAGGGGAGGGAGAGGGGGAGGGGGGGAGGAGGAGGAGGAAGGTCCACGGTGCTTGAATGAAGGACCTTCCTTCTCTCCCTCCCTTCCCTTCTTTCCTCCCTTTCTTTCCTTTTCTTCCTTCCTTCTCCTTCCTTTCCTTCTTTCCCTCCTTCCCTTCCTTCCTGTCCATCCTTCCTTTCCTTCTTTTCCTTCCTCCCTCCCTTTCCTCCTTCTTTCCCTTGCTTCATTTCCTTTCCTCCCTCCTTTCTTCCCCTCCTTCCTTCCGTCTCCTCCTTCCCTCCCTCCCCTTTTCCTTCCTTCCTGTCCCTCCTTCCTTCTTCCTTTCCTTCCTGTCCCTCCTTCCTTTCCTCCTCCTTTCCCTTTCTTCATTTCCTTCCCCTTCATTTCCATCCCTCCCTCCTTTCTTCCCCTCCTTCCTAACTCCTTCCTTAGATCTCCTCCCTCCCTCCCTCCCTCCTCCCCTTTTCCTTTCTTCCTGTCCCTCCTTCCTTCTTCCTTTCCTTCTTTTCCTCCCCCCTTTTCCTCCTTTCCCTTTCTTCATTTCCTTCCCCTTCATTTCCTTCCCTCCCTCCTTTCTTCACCCCCCTCCTTTCTTTCCCTCCTTCCTCCCTCCCTTCCTGTCCCTCCTTTTTTCCTTCCTTCCCTTCTTTCCCTCCCTCGCTTTTTCCTTCCTTCCTGTCCCTCCTTCCTTCTTCATTTCCTTCTTTTCCTCCCTCCCTTTCCTCCTTCTTTCCCTTTCATTTCCTTCCCCCTTATTTCCTTCCCTCCCTCCTTTCTTCATCCCCCTCCTTTCTTTCCCTCCTTCCTTCCACCTTCCTTCTCCTCCCTCCCTTCATGTCCCTCCTTTCCCCCCCTTCCTTCCCTTCTTTCCCCCCTCCTTTTTTCCTTCCTTCCTGTCCCTCCTTCCTTTCCTCCTTCTTTCCCATTCTTCATTTCCTTCCCCTTCATTTCCTTATTAAATGGAAGGGACAGTCAAGAAGTAATGAGAGGAGGGAAAAAGGGAAGGAAGGAAGGAGAGAAGCAGGGAGGAAAGAAGCAGGTAGAGATGGAAGAAAGATGAGAGATAGGGAAAGAAAAAGAAGAAAGGAAGGAAAGAGAGAAAGAAGGAGAGAAAGAGGGAGGGAAGGTTGGCCACAGCAACGCGTGGCAGGGCACAGCTAGTTATTAATATATTAATATTAATATAGCATATTAATATTAATATGTTAAAATAATGTAAAATATTAAAATTAATATAGCAAAATATTAATTTTAATATATTGAAATTAATATTTCACAGATTTTCACTTATCGCGGGTGGTGCTGGAACGGAACACCCGCGAGAGATGAGGGAACACTGTATAAAGAACTTTGTTCATGCTACTGAAACCTTGTTCTTGTAAACATTACAACCATATCACTTTGCTAGAAAAAAGCCTCCTAAGAAAGAGATAACATTGGTCTGTGTGTTTTTGTTCTATTTATCATTTTGGACTACTGGTGGAGGGTCATGTTGCTGCAAAGTTACTTGGGTGTGCATTTATGGAGAGGATCCGGACATGCAGAAACGTATCACCATGCTAATTCTAAAGGTCTGTGTCCTGCCAATCGTATTTATTTAAATAGGAGAACAGATTGAATTTGCACAATCTCTACATCGTCCTTTAGTTTTTGATTCACACAATAACAACATGAAACTCCCATCCATAATGTATATACTTTGAATAGTCCACCCAAAATGTTGACGTATGTGGGGGGGGGGGGGGGGGGGGGGGGGAAGGTAAAAATGGACAGTCCACTATACCTTTGAGATTTAAACTCCTTCATTATGTCCAAGAAGTCGTTGTAAACTTGAGGCTGGCTACCAAACTGTAACTTCACTTGGTCAAGGTAGGAGAGGGCATCTTCCACCTGAGGGCAAAAAAAAAAAAAAAAAAAAAAAGACAAAGTGAAATACATCTTTAAAATTATTATAAGTATTACTATTACTATCATCATGCTGCAAGTTGCAAGTTCTGGTGTGAGAGAATCTGCCTCAGAAAATCTGCTACAAAACAGGAGCTTTTTGTTGAGTTCCAGGGCCAGAGAAGCATGGCATAGAATCATAGAATCCAAGACTTGGAAGAGACCTCATGGGCCATCCAGTCCAACCCCATTCTGCCAAGAAGCAGGAATATTGCATTTAAATCACCCCTGACAGATGGCCATCCAGCCTCTGTTTAAAAGCTTCCAAAGAAGGAGCCTCCACCACACTCCAGGACAGAGAGTTCCACTGCTGAACGGCTCTCACAGTCAGGAAGTTCTTCCTCATGTTCAGATGCAATCTCCTTTCTTGTAGTTTGAAGCCACTGAAGCATGTCGCAAGGAAGCGTGCTTGCTCCATCAATGTTTAACATTCACACAAATGATCAGCCACTGCTAGAAGGGACAGAGAGTTTCATCTATGCTGATGATCGTGCCATCACTGCCCAAGCAGGGAGCTTTGAAATAGTTGAACAGAAGCTCTCCGAAGCTCTAGGTGCTCTTACTGCCTGTTCCAGGGAAAACCAGCTGATCCCTAATCCATCCAAAACACAGACATGTGCTTTTCATGTTAACAACAGACAAGCATCCCGAGCTCTGAGGATCACCTGGGAAGGAATCCCACTGGAACATTGCAGTGCACCCAAATATCTGGGAGTTACCCTGGACCATGCTCTGACCTACAAGAAGCACTGCCTGAACATCAAGCAAAAAGTGGGTGCTAGAAACAGTATCATACAAAAGCTGACTGGCACAACCTGGGGATCACAACCAGATACAGTGAAGACATCTGCTCTTGCGCTGTGCTACTCTGCTGCTGAGTATGCATGCCCAGTGTGGAACACATCTTACCATGCTAAAACAGTGGATGTGGCTCTTAATGAGACATGCTGAATTATCACGGGGTGTCTGCGCCCTACACCACTAGAGAAATTACACTGCTTAGCACCACCTGAAGTAGCAGCCAATAGTGAAAGGACCAAGGCAGAGACATCTCCAGCTCATCCCGTTTGGGTATCAGCCAGCACGTCAACAACTTAAATCTAGATATAGTTTTCTAAGATCTACAGAGGCACTTGCTGGAACACCTCAGCAAGCAAGAGTCCAAAAGTGGCAGGCTCAAACCCAGAGCCTCAATCAATGGCTGATACCAAATGAGAGACTCCCCCCTGGGCACACAGAAGACTGGGCAACTTGGAAGGCACTGAACAGACTTCTCCCTGGCACCACGAGATGCAGAGCCAACCTTAAGAAATGAGGCTACAAAGTGGAATCCTCGACATGCGAGTGCGGAGAAGAGCAAACCACTGACCACCTGCTGCAATGCAACCTGAGCTCTGCCACATGCACAATGGAGGACCTTCTTGCAGCAAAACCAGAAGCACTCCAAGTGGTCAAAGGACATTTAATCAACTACCAAACTCACATATTTTGTATTTTGTCTGTTTGTTTGTTTGCTTTGTTCTGTTAGAAATGTAATATAATTGACTGGTTGCCCTGACATGACAAATAAATTATTGCTAATAATATTACAGTATAATGTTATTGTACAATGTAATGTATAATATTAATATTGTGCTATGGTGATAATATAATATACAGTATTTACTTTTTACTTGTAAGCCGCTCTGAGTCCCCTTCGGGGTGAGAAGGGTGGCATATAAATGTCGTAAATAAACAAGCAAACATCAATTCACTTCTGACACGATAAATAAAACTATCGTAATCCTCATCATTTCAACAAGACCTTTCAGCTTGAATCCTGAAAGCTGTAAGTAGCAATGTCGCTAAAAAGAAGCAGATATTTTTTGGAAAATATTACAGGTTCAGAGGAGTAAAACAAATAAATACACATATACACATAACTCAAATTCCTAGGCGTCTAAGCACCGAGACGCTTACGGCTTTCCTGGCTCTGAAAAAAACAGATTGTTGGTGTTGGTATCCATGGAGACGCGAGAACTAACATCAACAGGAAATATTATCTTTCAAAAGACCTTCCATTTGCTGCCATTACAGAAAAAGCAATTTTCCAAAGTGGGGAAAGGAAGCTCGCATTTCGACTACGGTTCACAGTTCAACTCCTTCTAGGGATCGAGAGCCTTCTATTTTCCCCAAGAGACGTTATCGCAAACATTCTAAGAACGGAGCCGTCTTCGCTCCAACGGCTTTTCTGCTCAACGCAACGCTCCAAAGGAAAGGGGATTCGATGTTCATGGGCCTCACATATAAACTGCGAAAGCAAACCCATCACTTCCAAAGTCAGGCGCGTTCGTGCGCTTTATTATTTCGTGACAAAAGCATGGCACAAATAAATAGTTGGAAATAGCAACCTCCAAGCCTCCAGGAACTGTTTGCAAATGTGTATAATTGTTAACCTATATTGTATGTATATTTTGGTTTGCCGGTTTTACTGGATCTCTTTAATAACAGTAAAAGGAGTAAAATGATAAATGCAATAAAATAATAATAGAGTAAAATAATGTAAATGTAATAGTAATAAATAGAGTAAAATAATAAATGTAATACGGCACCGGCCCAGCGTACCTGTCCGAACATATCTCCTTCTATATCCCGCCTAGGAATTTAAGATCTTCTTGAGGGGGTCCTGCTCACGGCCCCACCCTTGTCACAAACGAGATTGGCAGGGACGAGAGACAGGGCCTTCTCGGTGGTGGCCCCCCGCCTGTGGAATTCACTCCCCGTGGAAATTAGATCATCATCATCATCCCTCCTCTCTTTCAGAAGGAAATTATAAACATGGATATGGGACCAGGCCTTTGGGTAATCTGGCAGACTGACAATGGACAATGACGACTAAAGCTTTGGAAACTGACTATTTATTTATTTATTTATTATTTGAACGTATATGCCGCCACTCCCCTGGGGCTCGGAGCGGCTTACAAGAATAGCTAAAATCTAACACAATTTAAAAGCAATTTAAAACAATTTAAAAACAACAATATCAAACATTAAAAGCCTGTCGAAACAGGTATGTCTTACATGCCCTGCAGAAAGCTGGTAAGTCCCACAAGGCACGGACGTCAGGTGGCAGAGTATTCCAGAGTGATGGTGCCACTGCTGTGAAGGCTCTGCGTCTGGTTGCTGTTAGACGCAAGGCCTTGACACTGGGAATTTCCAACAAATCTTGGTCCTCAGAACGGAGGGATCTCTGGGGTTGGTAGGGGGTGAGGCGGTCCCTCAGGTACATCGGCCCCAGACCATGCAAGGCCTTAAAGGTGAGTACCATCACTTTGAAAGTGATCTGGTGCTCAATTGGTAACCAATGCAGCTGTAGTAAGATTGGTGTTATGTGGCATCTCATCGGAATTCCCGCAAGAAGTCGAGCAGCTGCATTTTGTACCAACTTGAGCTTCCGGATCACCGACAGAGGGAGGCCAATGTAGAGGGCGTTACAGTAGTCCAGTCTTGAGATGACCGTGGCCTGGATCACCGTAGCTAGGGGGCCAGCCGTCTAGCCTGCCGCAGGTGAAAGAAGGCGGTTCTGCTCACGGCGGAGACCTGGGCCTCCATTGTCAGCAGAGGGTCCAAAAGGACTCCCAGACTCTTGACCAATGGTGACGGGTGTAGTGCCTCGCCATCCAGGGTAGGCAGCTGGATGTCCCCACTGCCTGGTTGATCCAGCCATAGGATCTCCGTCTTTGCTGGATTCACCCTCAACCTGCTGGCACACAGCCATCCAGTAACGGCCTCGAGGCAATGATGGAAATAATCGGGTACAGTCGGCCTTCCATCTTCAGCACCAGCTGAGTGTCATCGGCGTACTGGTAACACTCCAGCCCAAAACCTTGAACCAGCTGAGCAAGTGGGCGCATATAGATGTTAAACAACAGAGGGGAGAGAATGGCCCCCTGAGGAACCCCACAGGATAGAGGGGACCTCTCAGAGACCAGGCCTCCCCTCTCCACTCGCTGTCCACAGATGTGAAGAAAGGAGGACAGCCAGTTTAAAGCTCTCCCCCTGACTCACTCCAACAGCAGCAAGGCGGCGGGTTAAAAGATTGTGGTCGACTGTGTCAAATGCTGCTGTGAGATCCAATAACACAAGCAGCGCTGACCCGCCCTGGTCAAGCTGGCATCGAAGGCGATCCGTGATGGAGACCAGCACAGTCTCTGTCCCGTGCCCTGCATGCAAGCCGGACTGGAAGGGATCTAGTCCGGCTGTGTCGTCTAGGAATTGCTGCAATTGCTCCGCTGCTGCCCTCTCCATCACCTTGCCCAGGAACGAGAGATTCGAAACTGGGCGGTAACTGGAGGGAACCGAAGAATCTAAATCTGGTTTCTTCAGCAGGGGAGAGACCACCGCCTCTTTTAAACCCTCTGGAAAAACTCCTTGCTCAAGGGAGCTATGATAAATGGAATGAATTTATTAATTACGGACTTGGCAAAACGATGGCTTTTTATTGTATTTTTATTGTATTACTGTAATGTTTTAATTGTTATAATTATTGTTACTATGTATTTTATTGTGTTGAATTGTAGGCATCAACGTATGGAAGCTGCCCTGAGTCCCCCTTAGGGGGTTGAGAAGGGCGGGGTAGAAGTACCCGAAATACATAAATAAATAAATAAATAAATAAATAAAAACAATAATTGGGAGTAAAATAATAAATGTAACAACAGTAGAGTAAAATAATGTAAATGTAATAACAATTGTAATGAATTGTTTAATTATAATATGAGTTTTTGTAAATGTTTATTAAAGGAATATATATGGCAAGCTGGCCAGTTTAAACTGCAGCTGCTTGTTGGCTGCATTGCCATAGCAACGTAGTTTGCAACAGAAATGTATCCACCCAGCGCAGGAGCCAAAGGGGGTGGAGCTAACTGTCAACTGTTATTGGGGGCAGGGGTGGGCTAGAAAAAGAGAGGTCCCTCCTGCCACACCAACGGCCTTGGCCTATGCAACAACAACAACAATAATAATACATAGAGCAAAATAATAAATGTAATAAAAACAATAACAATAACAGAGTAAAATAATAATTAACCTTGATTCGAGTATATGCGGGGGGAAGGGGGCTTTTTTTATTTATTTGTTTGCTTTACTTCTATACCGCTTTTCTCAGCCGAGATGGCGACTCAAAGTGGTTTACATAATACAGGTTATCACAACAATATCAAAAGGCAGTTAAAACACATTATACAAGACATACAGATCAAAAACAATCATTATCATAATCGTAGCGCCTTAAATTTTTTTAGCCTTAAATTGATCTGAAAAGCTCATACTTGAGCATATACAGTATTATTATTATCATTATAAAAACAGATGAGTAAATTCTTTGGTGAGATACAAAGTTTGAAGCAGATATCCACTAGCACTAAAAACTAACATTTTGAATATGCATAAAAAGTAGATATAACCACAATGTTCCTGCTCTCAACCACAGTAGCATTGGCTAAATATCCATAAAGTGCATAAAGTTCATTTGAATCTTTTTTTTTTTCCAAGGAAAGAGCTGTTGCTGTTTCCACCCCGGAGGCCCTCTTACCTTGAGCCTCTGGAACTGCTGTTGCCCCTGGACTGGAGCCGCTGGGGGCGTGGAGTGAGCATGGCTCTGCACCACTTGGTTCCCGTGGGGCTGGACCGGCGTGGGGTGGTGGTGCCCACTGTGGACTGCGGCCAGAGCGGGGCCGTGGCTGCTGGAACTCTGTGTTACGGCGGATACCTGCGAAGGGGAGTCACAACCAGGCGTTAAGGTTTGTTCGTCAAACATAGGAGCAGAGACTTTGAAGGTTTTTTTGTTGGCCTTCCGTCTCCATGGATTTTCCATTTTTCCATAGATTCAATGGCTCTTTGAAGGCTGATACGGCCCTCTATGAAAATAAATTTGACACTCCTACATGCCTACTTTCTTATTTTCGTCTGTTTCCTGGAGCTATGTAAGAAATGGCGTTTTACTAACATACAGCCCATAGTGGGAGTTATCTGTCCAGTAAAATCTGCATTGTGTTGCATTATAGAGCAAAACTAGGTTCTTGTGGGTTTTTTCGGACTATAGGGCCATGTTCTAGAGGCATTTTCTCCTGACGTTTCGCCTGCATCTATGGCAAGCATCCTCAGAGGTAGTGAGGTCTGTTGGAAATAGGAAAATGGGTTTATATATCTGTGGAATGGCTGGGGTGGGGCACAGAGCTCTTCTCTGCTGAAGCTAAGTGTGAAACTGTTATTTACTTTCAAGTGAGAGTGTTAGAAAATCCTTTCTCACATACAGGCCGGTAGAGCTTGTCAGAAATATTAAATACTAGCATTTCCCTGCCACGTGTTGCTATGGCCCAGTCTGTGTATATGTGCTTTGTGTGTGTATATATGTGTTTGCGTATATATGTGATTTTGCGCATGTGCTGTAATTTATTATTTTATTTTTTGGCTTTTTAAGTCCCTTCTGCTGTGTTTTTTAGTGTTTTTATGAGTGATGGTCACTTGTTAGCCTGATATGTGTATTGTATCCAAATTTGGTGTCAATTCATCCAGTGGTTTTTGAATTATGTTAAGCCCACAAACGAACATTACATTTTTATATATACACTAGGAAGGAAATAAGGAAGGAGAGGAGGGAAAGAAGAAGGGAAAGAAGGAGAGAAAGAAGGGCAGAGAAGGAAGAAAGGAGAGAAGGAGGGAGAGTAAGAGAGAAAGAAGAAGGGAAGGAGAAGGAAGGAGAGAGAGAAGGAAGGAGCGAAAGAAGAAGGGAAAGAAGGAGAGGAGAGAAAGAAGGGCAGAGAAGGAAGAAAGGAGAGAAGGAGGGAGAGTAAGAGAGAAAGAAGAAGGAAAGGAGAAGGAAGGAGAGAGAGAAGGAAGGAGCGAAAGAGGGAAAGAAGAAGGGAAAGAAGGAGAAAGGAGAGAAAGAAGGGCAGAGAAGGAAGAAAGGAGAGAAGGAGGGAGAGTAGGAGAGAAAGAAGAAGGGAAGGAGAAGGAAGGAGAGAGAGAAGGAAGGAGCGAAAAAGGGAAAGAAGAAGGGAAAGAAGGAGAGAAAGAAGGGCAGCGAAGGAAGAAAGGAGAGAAGGAGGGAGAGTAAGAGAGAAAGAAGAAGGGAAGGAGAAGGAAGGAAGGAGAGAGAGAGAAGGAAGGAGCAAAAGAGGGAAAGAAGAAGGGAAAGAAGGAGGGAAAGAGAGAAAGAAGGAAAGAAAGAAGGGAAAGAAGGAGGGAAGGAGAGAAAGAAGGAAAGAAAGAAGGGTAGAGAAGGAAGGAGAGAAGGAGAGAAAGAAAGGCAGAGAAGGAAGAAAGGAGAGAAGGAGGGAGAGTAGGAGAGAAAGAAGAAGGGAAGGAGAAGGAAGGAGAGAGAGAAGGAAGGAGCGAAAAAGGGAAAGAAGAAGGGAAAGAAGGAGAGAAAGAAGGGCAGCGAAGGAAGAAAGGAGAGAAGGAGGGAGAGTAAGAGAGAAAGAAGAAGGGAAGGAGAAGGAAGGAAGGAGAGAGAGAGAAGGAAGGAGCAAAAGAGGGAAAGAAGAAGGGAAAGAAGGAGGGAAAGAGAGAAAGAAGTAAAGAAAGAAGGGAAAGAAGGAGGGAAGGAGAGAAAGAAGGAAAGAAAGAAGGGTAGAGAAGGAAGGAGAGAAGGAGAGAAAGAAGGGCAGAGAAGGAAGAAAGGAGAGAAGGAGGGAGAGTAAGAGAGAAAGAAGAAGGGAAGGAGAAGGAAGGAAGGAGAGAGAGAAGGAAGGAGCGAAAGAGGGAAAGAAGAAGGGAATGAAGGAGGGAAGGAGAGAAAGAAGGAAAGAAAGAAGGGTAGAGAAGGAAGGAAGGAGAGAAGAAGGGAAAGGAGGAGGAAAGGAGAAAAAGAGGGAAAGAAAGAAGGGTAGAGAAGGAAGGAAGGAGAGAAGATGGGAAAGGAGGAGGAAAGGAGAAAAAGAAGGAAAGAAAGAAGGGAGGGGAAGGAGGGAGAGAAACAAGGAAAGAAGGAGGGAAGGAGAGAAAGAAAGGTAGAGAAGGAAGCAAGGTAGAGAAGGAAATAAAAAAGTGAAAGAGGGAAGGAGAGAAGGAACAAAAGAGAGAAACAGAGAGGGAGTAAAGGAAGGAAGGAAAGAGACAAGAAAGGATGAAATCAAAGAGCAAAGGACGAAAGGAAGGAAGGAAGAAGGGAAAGAAAAAGAAGGAAGGAAGGAAAGAGGGAGGGAAGGTTGGCCACAGCAACGCATGGCGGGTACAGCTAGTTTTGCTATAAATAAAACCCCGCTATAACATTGGCCTGTGTGTTTTTGTTCTTTTTATCACTTTTGGCTCATGCTGCTGCTAAGAAGTTACTCTGCTGTGCAATTACGAGGAGGGTCTTTTGTTTATAAGCCCACTCGCCCAACAGAGCTGACCACCTACATTTACAGGCTTAGCTTTTGCAGGATTGATTGTTTTTGGATTTGATTAATATAGTCCCTCTATAGCAGTGGTACATTTTGGTTTGCCAGTTTGACTGGACCTCTTTGGTGTGGGAGATAACTTAAGATAATTAAAGATAATTTGTCAGGTTTTACAATGTATTGTAATGTAATATAGCTGAGTCATGCACTGCTAATGGGCTTCTATTGGAAATCCTGAGTCATGCATTAACTGTATATAGGGAATCATTTGGGGAATGTGTTCTGGCCTAGTCCAGGTGATTGTGAATGATGTAATCCTGGGTCTGAGTTAAGTCAATGAGTTGGGAACCAATCAGAGGTTGTGATGTGTGATTGTATAGAATTGTATATAAGGAAGTCATGTATAGTGTATATTTCTCCTTATGCTGTGATGTTGTTCGTCGAAGGCTATATGTGTGATTGTATAGAATTGTATATAAGGAAGTCATGTACAGTGTATTTCTCTTCTTATGCTGTGATGTTGTTTGTCGAAGGCTATATGTGTGATTGTATAGAATTGTATATAAGGAAGTCATGTACAGTGTATTTCTCTCCTTATGCTGTGATGTTGTTCGTCGAAGGCTATATGTGTGATTGTATAGAATTGTATATAAGGAAGTCATGTACAGTGTATTTCTCTCCTTATGCTGTGATGTTGTTCGTCGAAGGCTATATGTGTGATTGTATAGAATTGTATATAAGGAAGTCATGTTCAGTGTATTTCTCTCCTTGTGCTGTGATGTTGTTCGTTGAAGGCTATATGTGTGATTGTATAGAATTGTATATAAGGAAGTCATGTACAGTGTATTTCTCTCCTTATGCTGTGATGTTGTTTGTCGAAGGCTATATGTGTGATTGTACAGAATTGTATATAAGGAAGTCATGTACAGTGTATTTCTCTCCTTATGCTGTGATGTTGTTCGTCAAAGGCTATATGTAATTAAAAGAACCTGTCTGCTAAGACAAGATATAGCTGTATGCTGTGGTAAGTTTGTAATGTCATCTAGACTGGGGGAAAGACAATGGTAAAACTGACAATGGCCGGGCATGTGCTCAAGTGTATGTAAAAGGTTCCAGAGTGACTGCAGGCTGTGGGAGCAATTGACTGAAAATACTGTGCAGGAAGAAGCTACTGGAAAGCGCTGAAGTTGTGCAACTGATCTGCTGCTGAATTGTGAAGTTAATCTCAATTTTATATTATTATTGTTTTTATTATTATAACATTATTATTATTATTTTATTTAATATTATTAAATATTATTATTATTATTATTATTATTATTATTATCACTTTGCAAGGGCTCATGTACTGGTAATCCCAATGAATTTAAAGGGGAGCATGAAGGCACAACATGGCAGCCCCACCTGGTAGCTCGGGGTGACCGAGTACTGGATCCCCGTGGCAGACTGCATGGTCTCTGAGACGGACTCATAGACGGGCGGCGCTGGAGCGAGGACCCGGTGCTGGTGTTGGAAGGGCTCCGTGTTGCTGGCAATGCGCCTCTGCTGCGACGCATAGACAGGCGACTCCTGTTCATCCAAGCGCCGCTTCATTCTGAATTCATGCTCAGGAAAGCCCTACAATATCTGTCAAGACAAGGGAAAAAACAAGAGGTTCGTCAGGAACCATATCTAGGCCTCTTAGTCAAGAACACAAAGATAGGTAAGAAGAAGCCTTCTGAATGCATTGGCAGGTGTTTTGGACTACAACTCCCACAATTCCTAACAGCCCAAACACTGCCAATGTCCTCCCCAAACACTACAGCCCACCACCCAAGGAATGCTTTCATTTGGGGAGAATGTCAAACTTCTTGTGTTTGCAGGGATCTTGCAAATTCCACACAAGGAACCCTGGGATGCCACAGGCAGGCATCCCAGGGTTCCTTGTGTAGAATTTGCAAGATCCTGCCCACTGCCTCTCCCTTATGTATGTGTGCATGTGGCAGAGGTGTCCACTTACACAGACAGCCTCTGACCTCCACAAACAGGCTATAGTTCCAAGTGCTGAGAAGCCTCCAACGGCACCCTCTCAACTGACATTGCAGGTCACAGCAAGCGCCATGAACATGTCGTTGTTGTTGGATTATAGTTGTTGTTTGTTGTTGTAACCCAGCCCAACCACTATGACGCACCACCCAAGGAATGCTTTAATTTCGGGACAATTTCATCCTAGATTTGACGCATTTCCTCCACCACAGGCAGGCATCCCAGGGTGCCTTTTGTGGAATCTGCATTACCCCACACACTGCATCTCCCTTAACCCTTTCCCACCTTTTCCTATAACAAACAGCAAACACAGAGGAATTGATCAGCAACAGACTGGAGGGGCTCTATAGCCCGAAAAACATGGCTCTATAGCCCGAAAAAAACCCACAAGAACCTATTGCACTAATTATTGGAACACCTGCTCAAACAGCCAGGTCTTCACTTTTTTGCGGAATACCATTAGAGATGGTGCTAGTCTAATGTCCGTAGGGAGGGCGTTCCACAGCCAAGGAGCCACCACCGAGAAGGCCCTATCTCTCGTCCCCGCCAGCCGAGCTTGAGAAGCAGGCAGGATTGAGAGCAGGGTCTCCCTGGAAGATCTCAAAGTCACTGCCCATTTGTTATCCAAACTGAATTGCTGTCAGGGTTTGCCATTTTAAAATATCTGCAACAATAAATCTGTCCGCAAAAGCTGCTGATGTGTAAAATCGGTATTTAGCAACCTCGTGCTTTTAATTTAGAATCAGTTTAAGGACCATGGAAACTGTAGTTTATTTCCCTATGCAAGTCACACTCTCTCAGCCTCAGAGGATACCATACATCTGACAAATCTCACAGGATAACCCTGTGGCAGGTTTGCCTTGGGGTTACCGTACGTAGGAAATGACTCAAAGCTCCACGACAGAAACAATTAGTATTTTGCACATCTCCTAAATTATACTCTATGCATCCTTCCTCCCACACAAATACACACTTGGACATCAACAAGAAGACATACTGTTGATTTGCTCAGACTTTCGGCAAGGTCAGGCAGCTGTTGTAACTCACACCCTTTGAATGGCAAAAAGAAGGCTTGCTTTTGAAAATTTTAAAGCAAATATTTTCAAGCCATGGGTGGTTGAATCTTATGGATACAGACTGCATTAGCAACGACAGCTTTAGGAAGGAAGGCAATGCATAAGGCATCGATTCTACCTGGAAATGCCTGAATAATCATAGATTTACCTGGGTATTATTTCCCATAATGACAAAACCTATGTATGTAATTGGAAAAGATGGGGTTCTGGTTGCTCGCTGCACACAGAATGGTTACATCTCAATAATAATAATAATAATAATAATAATAATAATAATAGAGTAAAATAATGCAAATGTAATAATAATAGAAAAATAATAAACATAATAAAAATAGAATAAATGTAATAAAAATAATAGAGTAAAATAATGCAAATGTAATAAAAATAATAGAGTAAAATAATAAATGTAATGGTAATAGAATAAATGTAATAAAAATAATAGAGTAAAATAATAAACGTAATAATAATAGAATAAATGTAATAAAAATAACAGTAAAATAATGTAAATGTAATAATAATAATAGAGTAAAATAATAAATGTAATGATAATAGAATAAATGTAATAAAAATAACAGTAAAATAATGTAAATGTAATAATAATAATAATAGAGTAAAATAATAAATGTAATGATAATAGAATAAATGTAATAAAAATAATAGAGTAAAATAATGCAAATGTAATAATAATAATAGAGTAAAATAATAAATGTAATGGTAATAGAATGAATGTAATATAAATAATAGAGTAAAATAATGCAAATGTAATAATAATAGAGTAAAATAATAAATGTAATGGTAACAGAATAAATGTAATAAAAATAATAGAGTAAAATAATACAAATGTAATAATAGAGTAAAATAATAAATGTAATGATAGTAGAATAAATGTAATAAAAATAATAGAGTAAATAATGTAAATGAAATAATAGAGTAAAATAATAAATGTAATGATAGTAGAATAAATGTAATAAAAATAATAGAGTAAAATAATGTAAATGTAATCATAATAATAGAGTAAAATAATAAATGTAATGGTAATAGAATAAATGTAATAAAAATAATAGAGTAAAATAATGCAAATGTAATAATAATAATAGAGTAAAATAATAAATGTAATAACAAAATAGAGTAAAATAATAAACATAATGAAAATAGAATAAATGTAATAAAAATAATAGAGTAAAATAATGCAAATGTAATAATAGAGTACAATAATAAATGTAATGATAATAGAATAAAAGTAATAAAAATAATAGAGGAAAATAATGCAAATGTAATAATAGTAATAGAGTAAAATAATAAATGTAATAATATAATAAATGTAATAAAAATAATAGAGTAAAATAATGCAAATGTAATAATAATAATATGTGTAAAATGTAGTAGTAATAATAATAGAGTAAAATAATAAATATAACGATAATAGAATAAATGTAATAAAAATAACAGAGTAAAATAATGTATATGTAATAATAATAATAATAGAGTAAAATAATAAATGTAATAATATAATAAATGTAATAAAAATAATAGAGTAAAATAATGTAAATGTAATAATAGTAATAATAATAATAATAGAGTAAACTAAAAATATAATCAAAATAATAACAATAACCCAGTAAAATAATAAATAATACTGAGTCGAATATATGCTGAGGGGGGCTTTTTCAGCCCTAAAAAAGGGCTGAAAAACATGGCTTATACTCAAGTATATACAGTAATTTGTTTTGTTTCTTCCCTTTTCTGGAATGTTGATATTTATCCCCATCAGTGTAAAAGTAACCCTTATTTTTACGTTTATTATCATGCCAACGATTTTCACAATGAACGAATACATTCATTCTCTCTGCTCTGCTCTTGCACAGACAGAGACAAATTTTGCATTGAGTCCCTGTTAAGTAAATAAAATGAAAAACAAACAACTTTCATACTCAAGATACAAAGCCAGCTCAATTATTTCAATTTCTATTTGGCCTGAAGGCAAACAACAACCTCATTTGTCATTTAAACTAATCAGAAGCACATATTTCAAAGACGCGTAGTCCCACTTTGGCTCATTGGACACGGTTCCATTTTGCACATGCAAATAATATACTGTATATACTCGAGTATAAGCCAACCCGAATATAAACCGAGGAACTAATTTTACCGCAAAAAACTGGGAAAATGTATTGACTTGAGGATAAGCCGAGGGTGGGAAATACAGCAGCTACTGGTAAATTTCAAAATAAAGATAGGTTGCAATAAAATTATACTAATTGAGGAATCAGTAGGTTAAATGTTTTTGAATATTTACATAAAACTGTAAATTAAAATAAGACTGTCCAACTCTGATTAAACCATTATTCTAACTTTCTTCAATGTAAATGTGCTTACGTATCCTTCTGATAATGATAGAGTAAAATAATAAATGTAATAATAATAATAAATTAAAATAATGGAAATGTCATAACAATAGAGTAAAATAATAAATGCAATAATAATAATAAATAGAGTAAAATAATAAATATACTGATAAGTAATATAATGGAAATGTAATAACAATAGAGTAAAATAATAAATGTAATAATAATAATAATCAAGTAAAATAATACATGTAATAATATCAGAGTAAAATAAGTGTAATAATAATAATAAATAGGGTAAAATAATAAATGTAATAATAATAACAATAATAAAGTAAATAAATGTAATAATAGCAGAGTAAAATAATAAATGTAATAATAATAAATAGAATAAAATAATAAATGTAAAAATAATAAGTAAAATAATGGAAATGTAATAACGATAGAGTAAAATAATAAATGTAATTATAATAATAATTGAGTACAATAATACATGTAATAATATTAGAGTAAAAAATAAGTGTAATAATAATAATAATAATAATAATAGAGTAGAATAATAAATGTAATAATAATAGAGTAAAATAATAAATGTAATAACAATAATAAAGTAAAAAAATACATGTAATAATATCAGAATAAAATAATAAATGTAATAATAATGATAATAGAGTAAAAGATTAAATGTAATAATAATAATAATAAAGTAAAATAATACATGTAATAATATCAGAGTAAAATATTACATGTAATAATAATGATAATAGAGTAAAATAATAAATGTAATAATAATAATAATAATAATAAGTAAAATGGAAATGTAATAACAATAGAGTAAAATAATAAATGTAATAATAATAATAAAGTAAAATAATACATACAATAATATCAGGGTAAAATAAAAAGTGTAATAATAATAATAAATAGGGTAAAATAATAAATGTAATAATAATAATAAGTAAAATAATGGAAATGTAATAACGATAGAGTACATAAAATAATAAATGTAATTATAATAATCAAGTAAAATAATACATGTAATAATATCAGAGTAAAAATATATATGTAATAATAAGTAAAATAATGGAAATGTAATAACAATAGAGTAAAATAATACATGTAATAATAACAATAAAGTAAAATAATACATGTAATAATATCCAAGTAAAAATAAGTGTAATAATAATAAAGTAAAAAATAAATGTAATAATAATAATCAAGTAAAATAATAAATGCAATAATATCAGTAAAATAATAAGTGTAATAATAATAATAGAGTAAAATAATAAATGTAATAATATAGAAATGTAATAACAATAGAGTAAAATAAAAATGTAATAATAACAAAGTAAAATGATGAATGTAATAATATCAGAGTAAAATAATAAGCTTAATGAAAATGATAATAATAATTAATAGAGTAAAATAATTAATGTAATAACAACAACTTACTACTACAGAGCAAAATAATAAATAACCTTGACTCAAATATAAACCAAGAGGGACTTTTTCAGCCTAAAAAAAGGGTCAAAACTAGGCTTATACTTGAGTATATACAGTATGTGTTGTTGTGATAATTTTATGCTTATGTTGTTTATGTATATTTAGGTATAAAGTGTTTCAGTGTCTAGGTAAGTGCTCTGCACACTTCTATGGTCAATTTCTATTTGTATGGATTTGGTAGGATGCTGGCAGCTTATTTGCAAAATAGAATGTATTTTTTAAAGGAGCGTATATGCTAAATGACACACAGCCCATCTTAAAAACAATCTGATATGATACAGAGATGAAAACCTGAAACGGATGCACAAAGCGACCCTCCTCCTTTATGGGCAGGGCTCTGTGTTCTCTACGTGCAAGTCTTTCCTTTCCCCAAATTCCCCAAAGAAGGCTTAACCCATGTGCAACGGAGGACGGAAGAAAGCACGCAACCTGCTTCCTCAAACCTTCATCTACACGCGATATGCCCCAAGGAAGTGTTCCGTATTGATAGGCGGCTTAGGGAATATTCTGCTCTAAAACTGCTGGAGCAGCAAAAGCACAATAATCCAGAATTGTATCAAGGGAAGGATACGCCAACTGGTCTTGGCTGCTGAGGTCTAGGCAGAGTCAATTAGGAGCAGCTGACAATACTGTCAATGCAAGGCACAACAACCATAGAATATAAATGTAATGCAGTATCATATATATATATAAAGTATATAAAAGTAATGCAGAGATACAGCTTAATGGTGTAGCATTAGAAAATGTCGACCATTTCCGCTCCCTTGGCAGCCACCTCTCCACCAAAGTCAACATCGACACCAAAATACAACACCGCCTGAGCTCTGCGAGTGCAACATTTTTCCGAATGAAGTAGAGAGTGTTTGAGGACCGAGACATCCGTAGTGATACCAAGATGCTTGTTTGTAAAGCTATTGTCCTCCCAACCCTGCGATACACCTGCAAAACGTGGACTGTCTACAGACGTCAACGTCGACACTGAAATACAACACCGCCTTGAGCTCTGCGAGTGCAGCATTTTTCCAAATGAAGCAGAGAGTGTTGGAGGACCGGGATATCTGTAGGAAGACCAAGATGGTTGTTTGTAAAGCTATTGTCCTCCCAACCCTGCCATACGACTGCGAAATGTGGACTGTTTACAGGCATCAACATTGACACTGAAATACAACACCGCCTGAGCTCTGCGAGTGCAGCATTTTTCCGAACGAAGCAGAGAGTGTTTGAGGACCGGGACATCCGTAGGGAGACCAAGGTGCTTGTTTATAAAGCTATTGTCCTCCCAAGCCTGCTATAAGCCTGTGAGACGTGGACTGTCTACAGATGTCACATGCAACTCCCGGAAGGATTCCATCAGCGCTGCCTGCTATAAGCCTGCGAGATGTGGACTGTCTACAGATATCAACATTGACACTGAAATACAACACCGCCTGAGCTCTGCAAGTGCAGCATTTTTCTGAATGAAGCAGAGAGTGTTTGAGGACCGGGACATCCGTAGGGCGACCAAGGTACCTGTTTATAAAATTATTGTCCTCCCAACCTTGCTATATGCCTGCAAAATGTGGACTGTCTACAGACGTCAACATTGACACTGAAATACAACACCGCCTGAGCTCTGCGAGTGCAGCATTTTTCCGAATGAAGCAGAGAGTGTTTGAGGACCAGGACATCCGTAGGGCGACCAAGGTGCTTGTTTATAAAGCTATTGTCCTCCCAACCCTGCTATATGCCTGCGGGACATGGACTGTCTACAAACGTCACATGCAACTCCTGGAATGATTCCATCAGCGTTGCCTCTGGAAAATCCTGCAAATCTCTTGGGAAGACAAGCGGGGAAACGTCAGCGTGCTGGAAGAAGCAAAGACCACCAGCATTGAAGCGATGATCCTCCGCCATCAACTCCGCTGGACATGCCACGTTGTCTGGATGCCCGACTACCGTCTCCCAAAGCATTTGCTCTACTCCGAACTCAAGAATGGAAAACGGAATGTTGGTGGGCAGGAAAAGAGATTGAAAGATGGGCTCAACGCCAACCTTAAAAACTCTGGCATAGACACTGAGAACTGGGAAGCCCTGGCCCTTGAGCACTCCAGCTGGAGGTCAGCTGCAGAATTTGAAGAAAGAAACGTGCCAAGAGGAAGGCGCATCAAGCCAACCCTGACCGAGACCGCCTTCCACCTGGAAACCCATCGCTTCAATGCTGGTGGTCTTTGATTCTTCCAGCATACTGACATTTGTCCGCTTGTCTTCCCAAGAGATTTGCAGGATTTTCCGGAGGCAGCACTGATGGAATCGTTCTAGGAGTTGCATGTGACGTCTGTAGACAATCCACGTCTCGCAGGCGGTTGGAAGGACAATAGCTTTATAAACAAGCATCTTGGTATCCCTACGGATGTCCCGGTCCTCAAACACTCTCTGCTTCATTTGGAAAAATGCTGCACTTGCAGAGCTCAGGTGGTGTTGAATTTCAGTGTCAATGTTGACTTTGGTGGAGAGGTGGCTGCCAAGGGAGCTGAAATGGTCAACATTTTCTAATGTTACACCATTAAGCTGTATTTCTGGCATTGGAGAGGGATTGGCTGGTGACTGCTGGAAGAGCAATTTGGTTTTCTCGATGTTCAATGACAGTCATTGAAGTTTATATATCTATGGAATGTCCAGGGTGGGAGAAAGAACTCTTCTCTGCTACCACATCAGGCTACACAGAGAAGTCATTGAAATCCACAAGCATGTGGACACTTTCAACAGAAAGGAAGAAACTATGAAAACAAGCACAATATGACTATCAGTATTTTAAAAACACCAGAATCAAGACAGTAAATAAAGAGCAACACTTAAAAAAAAACAGCCATATATCCCAGTTCAAAGCAGATAATGTGAGATTTTCTGTATTTATATTCTGGGATATAAGGCTGTATGGAAGGGACCCCAGTGACTCCGGCCATAAAAGCCACTGACAACACATTATGCCTCTGAATTTTTGGCCAGTCGCTTCAGAGTTTGTGTTTCTTGAGCGTCACTTAATCGCGCTGTTACAGTTTGTTATAATAATAATAATAATCTTTATCTGTACCCCGCCACTATCTCCCCGACGGGGACTCAGGGCAACTTACATGAGGCCAAGCCCAACAACGCAATACAATAAATACAATCCAAACAAAAACAACAACATAATCAATTACATAAAGCAAAAACTATAACGTATTGTCGAAGGCTTTCATGGCTGGAATCACTAGGTTCTTGCGGGGTTTTTCGGGCTATAGGGCTATGTTCTAGAGGCATTTCTCCTGACGTTTCGCCTGCATCTATGGCAAGCATCCTCAGAGGTAGTGAGGTCTGTTGGAAATAGGACAATGGGTTTATATATCTGTGGAATGGCTGGGGTGGGGCAAAGAGCTCTTCTCTGCTAGAGGTAGGTGTGAATGTTTCAGCTGATCACCTTCATTAGCATTTGAAGGCCTGCCTGAGCCTGGGAAAACTTTTTGCTGAGAGGTGTTAAGATGTGCCTGGTTGTTTCTAAACACCTTAACACCTCTCAACAAAAGGCTTTCCCAGGCTCAGCCAGGCCTTCAAATGCTAATGAAGGTGGTCAGTTGAAACATTCACACGTAGCTCCAGCAGAGAAGAGCTCTTTGCCCCACCCCAGCCATTCCACAGATATATAAACCCATTGTTCTAATTCCAACAGACCTCACTACCTCTGAGGATGCTTGCCATAGATGCAAGCGAAACGTCAGGAGAAATGCCTCTAGAACATGGCCCTATAGCCCGAAAAAACCCGCAAGAACCTAAAAACTATAACGCTTTTGTATTTGGTTAAAATACATATTAATCATATCTATTACTTATTTAAACTCCGTCCACTCATTAAAATCATCCACTGCAGTATAGTTAGAATTGGATTGAGTTCATCCTCAGTTACAGCATCTATTTTTAAAGTTTTAACTATTATATTTGGCCCGGCCATAGGTTTTTAAATTCTTGAGTTTTACTGTCTACGTGTGAGTTATACTAATTGTATTGTTTATTTTGCTTATTGTTATTTTTATTGATGTGTTGTTGGGCTTGGCCTCATGTAAGCCGCTCCGAGTCCTTTGGGGAGATGGTGGCGGGGTATAAATAAAAGAGAAGAGAGGAGATTCCATCTGAACATGAGGAAGAACTTCCTGACTGTGAGAGCCGTTCAGCAGTGGAACTCTCTGCCCCGGAGTGTGGTGGAGGCTCTTTCTTTGGAGGCTTTTAAACAGAGGATGGATGGCCATCTGTCAGGGGTGATTTGAATGCAATATTCCTGCTTCTTGGCAGAATGGGGTTGGACTGGATGGCCCAGGAGGTCTCTTCCAACTCTTTGATTCTATGATGATGATTATTATTATTACACTTCCCACTCTCTTGGTCCTATCTATACTGCCTTACCATACAATTTCTGAATTATCTCCTTAGGACTGGGTTATATGCATCTGCACCACCATGTAATCCAGTTCAAAAGAGAAACTGGATTATATGGTAGTGTAGTTCCATCCTGGGGTTGTTGTTGTTTTTTTTCAATCTATGGAGGTATTTAATCTCCATATTCCTTAATATAGGCATCCCAACAGTGGTAAACACATGCCAGTCGCCTCACGTAACCAACACAATTATGGTATTCCCTCACTTATCGTGGGTGTTACATTCCAGG
The DNA here is from genome assembly GCF_037176765.1 of Anolis sagrei. Classification (NCBI taxonomy): domain Eukaryota; kingdom Metazoa; phylum Chordata; class Lepidosauria; order Squamata; family Anolidae; genus Anolis; species Anolis sagrei. The sequence continues at coordinate 8,571,120 of NC_090029.1, forward strand.
ATCACCCGCAAAAAGTGAAAATCCGCAAAGTAGGGACACTATATTTATTTTAATATTTATACATTATTTTAGTAGTTATACACTATTTTAATTTATTATTTATTTATTTACTATATTTGTATACTGCCTTTCTCAGCCCTCAGGTGACATAATAATAATAATAATAATAATAATAATAATAATGCTTTATTTATACCTCGCCACCATCTCTCCAAGGGATTTGGAGCGACTTACATGAGGCCAAGCCCAACAGTACATCAATAAAACAAAGCAATAAACAAAAACAATAACTCTATATATATAAAAATGCTCTGTGCATAATTAGTACCTTAAAAACAAAAGAATCAATGAATGAAATCACACCAAATTTGGCAACAAAACGTCTCACAACACAAGGAGTGACCATCACTCAAAAAATTATGATTTTGTCATTTGGGAGTTGTAGTTGCTGGGATTGATAGTTCACCTACAATCAAAGAGCATTCTGAACACCATCAATGATGGAATTGAACCAAACTTGGTACACAGAACTCCCATGACCAACAGAAAATACTGGAAGGGTTTTGGTGGGCATTGACCTTGAGTTTGGGAGTTGTAGTTCACATACATCCAGAGATCACTGTGAACTCAAACAATGATGGATCTGGACCAAGATCTACATGAATACTCAATATGCCCAAATGTGAACACTGGTAGAGTTTGGGGAAAATAGAATCTTGACATTTGGGAGTTGTACTTACTGGGATTTATAGTTCACGTACAATCACAGAGCATTGTGAACCCCACCAACGATAGAATTGGGCCAAACCTCCCACACAGAAACCCTATGTGGGCCACAACAACGCGTGGCAGGGCACGGCTAGTACAATACAATTAAAGAAATCACATATAAACAATGACCAATAAACAATAACACACATAGATTTAAAAATCTATGGCCGGGACAAATGTAATAATTTAAAATTAAAAAATAAACGCTGGGCATGAACAAGGTAGGATATATCTGGTATAGGATTTTTAAAAAATAACCCTCCCTGAACGTGTTGTTCACGTAATCCTCACCACCGGCGGTCTCTCCATACAGAAAAATGCTCTTAAGTCCATAGCACTTCTGAAATTTATCAAACCAGCCCTTGCAGGTAGTGAATTTGCCTGATTTGGTGGGAGAGCCAGTTGATGTCGATGGTCAAGTACCACAAAAACCCACCAAACAGCAAAAATACAGAAAAAAATATTTTACATTCATAGTTATTGAAAAATCACGAAACAGCGAGTCCACGAAACGCAAACTCGAAGTAGCGAGGGATTACTGTATATATAAACAGCCCATTTCCAGAAGATGTCGATGGTAAAGTACTGCAAAAACCCGCAAAACAGCGAAAATACTAATAAATATTTTACATTCAGTTATTGAAAAATCGCGAAACAGCGAGTCTGCGAAGTAGCGAGGGATTACTGTATATTTAAACAACCCATTTCCAGAAACAGAACCATCCCTTTGGAAGAGCTGGTTGAAGAGCAGAGAATCCCAATTTGACACACCCCAATGCCCAGGTGTCACTAGCAACTGCCCTTCTGCTTGTTCACACAGGGAGCAAACAAGGACACTAAAGCTTCAAGGCAAAGAGGCGGGGCATGCAGGTGACTGGCGGCCATGCAAGCCAATGGCTGTGTGAGAAAGCACACAGATCTCCAATAATGGTCCTAGTGACCCCAGATAGTATCTAAAGCAGGTATGGACAAACTTGGGTCCTCCAGGTGTTCTGTATTCCAACTCCCGCCATTCCTAACAGCCTCAGGTCCCTTCCTTTTCCCCCTCAGCCGCTTAAGTTTGCCCATTCCTGGTCTACACACTGACCTAACATTGGCTATGGGCCCAGCACTCAGTCTAAGTGGCTGAGGAGGAAAAAGAAAGGGCCTGGGGCTCTCAGGAATGGTGGGAGTTAAAGTCCAAAACATCTGGAAGGCCCAAATTTGCCCATGCCTGGTCTACATATTGACCTAACATTAGTTATGGGCCCAGTGGCTGAGGGGGAAAAGGAAAGGGCCCGGGGCTCTCAGGAATGGTGGGAGTTGAAGTCCAGAACATCTGGAGGGCCCAAATTTAACATGCCTGGTCTACACACTGACCTAACATTAGTTATGGACCAAGTGGATGAGGGGGAAAAGGAGAGGGCCCAGGGTTCTCAGGAATGGTGGGAGTTGAAGTGCCTGGTCTACACACTGACCTAACATTGCTTATGGGCCCAGCACTCCATTTAATGGGCTGAGGTGGAAAAGGAAAGGACCTGGGGCTGTTAGGAAGTGTGGGAGTTGGAGTCCAAAAAATTTGGAGGGTCTGAGTTTGCCCATGCCTGGTCGATATGCTAGGCCCATTGGCTCTGGGCCTAGCACTAAGTTTAAGCATCTGAGGAGGGAAAGAAAAGGGTCTGGGGCTGTTAGGAATGGTGGGAGTCAGAGTCCAGAACACGTGGAGGGCCCTAGTTTGCCCATGCCTGGTCTGCACACTGACCTAACATTGGTTATGGGCCCAGTGACTGAGGGGGGAAAGGAAAGGGTCTGGAGCTCTCAGGAATGGTGGGAGTTGAAGTCCAGAACATCCAGAGGGCCCAAATTTAACATGCCTGGTCTACACACTGACCTAACATTAGTTATGGGACCAGTGGCTGAGGGGGGAAAGGAAAGGGCCCGGGGTTCTCAGGAATGGTGGGAGTTGAAGTGCCTGATCTACACACTGACCTAACATTGGTTATGAGCCCAGCACTCCATTTAATGGGCTGAGATGGAATAGGAAAGGACCTGGGGCTGTTAGGAAGTGTTGGAGTTGGAGTCCAAAAAATTTGGAGGGTCCGAGTTTGCCCATGCCTGGTCGATATGCTGATCTAACATTGGTTATGGGTCTAACACTCAATTTAAGCGACTGAGGGGGGAAAAGAAAGGGCTTGGGGCTGTTAGGAATGGTGGGAGTTGGAGGGCCCAAAATTGCCCTTGCCTCACATAACTAAATATGATAATAATGTTTCTCTCTCGTCCTCTTTCATTCGAAAGCCTAAATCCTGTCATAACACTGCAAGAGAGAGGGAAAATATTCTCAGTCTACTGACCCCTTCAAAGAGGCCCAAAGGACCCAAACAAAACCACTGGTGCCTTCAAGACAATGGCAAGAGAGGAGGAAAAGAACTCTGAGTGTATCTGCAAAAGCAAGCAAGAACCAGGAAATGAAGGGGGGAAAAAAGGAAGCTGTTGTTTGTAAAGGGAGCGGGGCCAAGAGCTGGCCCCGCCCACTTCCGCCCGGGCTATATAGGTGTTAAAGGGCGGAGACTAGCTTACTTCCTGGTCTCCCGGGCCAATGGGACCAAAAGGGGGCGGGGCTACGAGACGCTCCGCCCATTCTGTGTTATCGATGCAGGGATAGGGTAGAATTTGGGAAGGGGCGGGGCCCAAGCTAAGCCCCGCCCACGGCTTCCTTCCAGTCTCCAAGGCCGGCAGGAGAAAATGGAGCGTTTTGAAAAAGGCGGAGCAAAGCAAGCTCCGCCCCATCTAAGCGGGACCAATAGGAGAGAAGGGGCGGAGCTCGGCTCCAATAGGAGAGGCGGGGCGAGGTGAAGCTCCTCCCACTCCCTGCCGTTCAAGGCGAATAGAAGGGGCAGAGCGAGATTAAGCCCCACCCCCTTTCCACATGGCTAATAAGGAGAGATGGAGCGGGGCCAGCTGGAGCCCCGCCCCCTCTTCAGTCTCATTGGCTAGGAGGGAAGGGGCGGGGCCAGACATAGCTCCGCCCACGCCTCTTCGCTGATAGAAGGAAAGAATAGAAGAGGCGGGGCCACTTTACACAAGGATTACAGAGGAGGGGCGGGGCTTCTCTAGCCTCTTCGCTGATAGGAGGAAAGAATAGAAGAGGCGGGGCCAGATAGAACCCCTCCTGTCCCTTTACCACAAGGGTAATACAAAAGGGGCGGAGCTAAACCGAGCCCCACCCACCCAACCCCGACAAAATACGACAGAAGGGGCGGGGACAAGCAAAGCCCCCGCCCATTCCTTTACTACAATAATAGGGAAGGGGCGGAGCTAAACTGAGCCCCGCCCATTTCCCCGGACAAATACGACAGAAGGGGCGTGGACAAGCGAAGCCCCGCCCATTTTCTTTCCCTCGTCTCCGCTGTTTCTTCTGAAGGCTCCAATAAGGGGCGGGGCCAAGCGTAGCTCCACCCACTTCCTTTCCCCAAGACTTGGAGAAGAGGCTCCCGCCCACTCCTCCTTCAAGGCTAACAAAAAGGGCGGAGCCTTGTAGGGACACGCCCACTCCTGCCACCGCAAGGTTAAAGAAGGGGGCGGGGCCACACCAAGCCCCGCCCCGCGCTCATTTTCCCTCTTCCACAAGGCTAGAGGGAGAAGGGGCGTGGCAGAGTCGAAAAGGGGGCGGGGCTTGTCCGCTGCGCCTTTTGTGATTGGCCAAGGGGGGCGGGGCTTGACCGCTGCGCCGTTTCTGATTGGCCCGCGCGGGCTCACAACCCGCGAGCGCGTCCTGCCTCAGGCCCCGCCCCCCTCCGGCTGCCCGCGCATGCGCGCTCGGCTCGCGCTCTCTCAAGCGGGCCCCCCCCCTCCCCACACGCCGCCTCCCCGCCTCCGTCCCTCCGCAGCCGGCCCGGCTCGGCCTCACCTCAGTCTCGGCGCCCTCCTCGGTTCTCTTCGCGGCTTTCTCCGCCTCAGGAGATTGGAGAGGCGGGAGGGACGAGGCAGCTGCCTCAGGGCTTCCCTCCGTCGCGTAGGCGCGGGCGCCGAGGCTTCCGCAGCCGCTCCAGACCAACCGTCGCCTCAGGACAGTCGCCGCCGCTGAGCACTGCCCGCTTCTCTGTTCCCTGAGAAATCCCGCCCCGCTCCCCTGCCCCGGGAAGGCCTCCCGCGCGCCGATTGGGCCGCCCCCACGTCCCTCAGTCGCCTCCGCCAATCAGCGCTCGCCTCCCGCTCGCCTCCGACTCCCCGATTGGACGGCCAGCTTCCCAGGAAGGGGATGCGAGAGGAGGCGGGGAAGAAGGAGAGGAAGGAAGGCCCCGCCCCTCCTGCGCGCCCATTGGTCGGCCCGCCACGGGGAAGGCGCCGCCTGTAAGCCCGCCGAGCTGTCAATCCCGGCCTCCCTCCCAAAGGGGGCGGGGACAAAGGAGGAGGCGAGGGAAGGAACGCGTCCCCGCCCAGCGCCAGGCCACGCCCACCGGGCTGCCAGCAGGCCACGCCCCCTCCTCCTCCCCCCTCCCCTTGGGGAGCCTTTTGTGGAATGTTTACATCCGCCCGGGTTGGCAAAATGAATGCCCAGCATTGCAGGGAGGGAGTCATCACTCTCTCATACAGATAGATAGATAGATAGTGTGATAATATATATGCATATATATATAGAGAGAGAGAGATTGATGGGGAGTGTGTGTGTATATGTGTATATATATATATATATATATATACACACACACACTCCCCATCAATCTTTCTCTCTATATATATGTATATATATTATCACACTATCTATCTATCTAGTGTGATAATATATATATACATATATATATATAGAGAGAGAGAGATTGATGGGGAGTGTGTGTGTATATATATATATTTATATACATACACACACACTCCCCATCAATCTTTCTCTCTCTATATATATGTATATATACTATCACACTATCTATCTATCTATCTATCTATCTATCTATCTAGTGTGATAATATATAAACATATATATAGAGAGAGAGATTGATGAGTGTGTATATATATATATATTGACAACCAGTCAATTATATATATATATAATTGACTGGTTGTACACACACACACACACACACACTCCCCATCAATCTCTCTCTATATATATGTATATATATTATGTATGTATATAATCACAGTCAATTATATATATATAGAGAGAGAGAGAGAGATTGATGGGGAGTGTGTGTGTGTGTGTGTGTATATATATATATATATAATTGGTTGCCCTGACACGACATATATATACACACACACACACACACACATATATTATTCCATCTATATACCTCGATGGATGAGGATATACACACACACAGTCACACACACACATATATATACATACACACACACACACATATATATCCCGTCACTATATATATATCTATATGTATAACTCGAGGGATGAGGATATATATACATATACACACTCCCCATCAATCTCTCTCTCTCTATATATGTATATATATTATCACACTATATCTATATATCTATATATCTATATATATCCCCATTCCTCGAGTTATACATATAGATATATATATACTGATGGGATATATATATATATGACTGTGTGTATGTATATCCCCATCCACCGAGTTATATAGATTTATTACAGTGATGGAATAATATATATGTGTGTGTGTGTGTGTGTGTGTATGTGTATATATATATATGTCGTGTCAGGGCAACCAGTCAATTATTTATATATATATATATATATATATACACACATACACACACACACACACACTCCCCATCAATGTATTGATATATATAATTGACTGTGATAATATATATATACATATATAGAGAGAGAGATTGATGGGGAGTGTGTGTATGTGTATATATATATATATAAAATTGACTGGTTGCCCTGACATGACATATATATATACACACACACACACACATATATATATTATTCCATCACTGTAATATATCTATATAACTCAATGGATGGGGATATACACACACACAGTCACACATATATATACATACACACACACATATATCCCGTGACTATATATATATCTATATGTATAACTTGAGGAATGGGGATATATATATATATATATATATATATATATATATATAGTGTGATAATATATATACATATATAGAGAGAGAGATTGATGGGGAGTGTGTATATGTATATATATCCCCATCCCTCAAGTTATACATATAGATATATATATAGTGACGGGATATATATATGTGTGTGTGTGTGTGTATATATATGTGTGTGACTGTGTGTGTGTATATCCCCATCCATCGAGTTATATAGATATATTACAGTGATTGAATATATATATATGTGTGTGTGTGTGTGTGTATACACATAGATACATACACACACACACACACACATATATATATATATTCCACATATACACACACACACACACACACATATATATATATATATATGTGTGTGTGTGTGTGTGTGTGTGTGTGTCGTGTCAGGGCAACCAGTCAATTATACCCCCATCCATTGATATATATATAGATATATATACCCATCCATTGATATAGATAGATAGATAGATAGATAGATAGATAGATAGATAGATAGATAGAGTGATGGGATAAATAGATATAGGTATATCCTGATCCATCGAGTTATAAATACACACACACACGTATATATCTATGTATGGTGACGGGATATATATGTGTGTGTGTGTATGTATATATATGTGTGAGACTGTGTGTGTGTGTATCCCCATCCATCAAGTTATAGCTATAGATATATTACAGTGATGGAGTATATACAGGGTTAGTCAAAATGCATAGGCCAAACATACATACAATTGTATGTATGTTTGGCCTATGCATTTTGACTAACCCTGTATATATATACATTCCCATCCATCGATTTATAGATATATGTATGTATCTATAATGACGGGATATATATGTGTGTGTATGTATGTATGTATGTATATATATGTGTATCCCCATCCATCGAGTTATATAGATATATTACAGTGATGGAGTGTGTATATATATATATATATATATATATATATCCCCATCCATCGATTTATAGATATATGTATGTATGTATAGTGACGGGATATATATGTGTGTGTGTGTGTATGTATGTATGTATATATATGTGTATCCCCATCCATCGAGTTATAGATATATTACAGTGATGGTATATATATATATATATATACACACACATACCCATCCATTGAGGTATATATATATATATATAGAGAGAGAGAGAGAGATGAGATATATAGATATAGGTATATCCCCATCAATCGATATGTGTGTATGCATGTATGTATGTATATGTGTATTCCCATCCATCGAGTTATAGATATATTACAGTGATGGTATATATATCCCCATCCATTTATATAGATAGTTATACAGATAGATAGTGATGATATATATAGATATAGGTATATCCCCATCCATATATGTATGTATATATGTATGTATGTATAGTGACGGGATATATATGTGTGTATGTATGTATATATATGTGTGTGTGTATATATCCCCATCCATCGAGTTATATATATAGATATATTACAGTGATGGAACATATATATATATATATAGAGAGAGAGAGAGAGAGAGAGTGATGGGTTATATAGATATAGATATATAGATATATCCACATCCATTGAGGTTTATATATATATATATATATATAGAGAGAGAGAGAGAGAGAGAGAGAGAGAGAGATGGGATATATATATCCACATCCATCAAGTTATAGATATAGTGATGGGATATATATATATCCCCATTCATCGAGTTATATAGCTATATATATAGTGATGGGGTATATGTGCGTGTGTGTATATATATAGTTAGATAGATATAGATATATAGATATATAGATATATAGATATAGATATATATGTACATATGCACACACATATACAGTATAATATATATACACACACATATACACACACTTTTTGGAGAATATATTCCAGAAACAAATGTAAATCAGGAGCTGGATGAAAATGGCCGTATACAAATTATTTGGTTACCCTGCAATCTTATTTGACCCAGCTTCTATCTTTGGAGAGGGAGATACATGCACACAGTATGTATGTGTGTAATTATTATTATTATTATTATTATTATTATTATTATTTACCCACCTCGAGCCAGGGCATAACTGAGTTAATAATAATAATAATAATAATAATAATAATAATATTAATAATATTTTAACCGCCTCGAGCCAGGGGCACAACATAACAAATAATAATAATAATAATAATAATAATAATAATAATAATAATAATAATAATAATACCATAAATATTATTTCACCTGCCTTGAGCCAGGACACAACATAGTAAATAATAATAATAATAATAATAACAACAACAACAATAGCAATGTCACCATACCAGGAAAAACTCAGCTGTTATCAGGACCTCAAAAGTGAACTGCAAATGGTCTGGCACAAGCCAGTCAAGGTGGTCCCAGTGGTGATCAGCACACTGGGTGCAGTGCCTAAAGACCTTGGCCTGCACTTAAAAACAATCGGCGCTGACAAAATTACCATCTGCAGAAGGCCACCTTACTGGGATCTGCACACATTATTCACCGATACATCACACAGTCCTAGACACTTGGGAAGTGTCCGACGTGTGATCCAACACAACAACCAATAGAGTGTCTGTTGTGAGCTCATCTTGTGTTTCAAATAACAACAACAACAACAACAATAATAATAATAACAACGTGTGATCCAATACTATTATTATTATATAATATAATATATTATATATTATATAATTATATAATAATTATACTCTTATTATTATGATGATGCTATTATTATATTATATATTACATTATATAATTATATAATAATACTCATTATTATTATGATGCTATTATTATATTATATATTATATTATATAATTATGCAATAATAATACTCTTATTATTATGATCCTATTATTATATATTATATTATATAATTATGCAATAATAATACTCTTATTATTATTATGATCCTGGTATTATTATTATTATTTACATCCCACTTTTTCTATCTAAAAGTAGCTTAACGTAAAACTGATGCAATACAATGTAAAAACCTAAACAAACCTATGCAGGCGTTAAAATAGAATTAAATATTAATGGTATTTAAAAACAAACAGTTAAAATCTATGAACTCCTGCTACGGAAGATACCACCATGATATATCAAACCAGCAAAAAACCTTAATCCAACATTGGATTTTGAAAATTCAAGCCACCTCTGAGTCTTGATTGCCTATATCCACATAGATTTAAGTATAGGATGCACTATATACACAACACACAACCTATAAAGTTGACGATTGGCTTGAATACACACACATACACACACATATATACACACATACATACACATATAATATACACATACACTTAAATGTAGAATATATTATATACACAACGCACAACATATTAATTTGATAATCGGCTTGATTATATATACATATATACACACGCACACATACACTTAAATGTAGAATACATTATATATACAACACAACGTATTAAGTTGACAATCGGCTTGAATACACACACGCGCACACATATACACACACATACATACACATATACACATACACTTACATGTAGAATACATTATATATACAACTCAACCTATTAAGTTGACAATCAGCTTGAATATATATATGTATATACACACACACACACACACACATAAACACACACATATATACACACATACATACACATATACACATACACTTAAATGTAGAATACATGATATATACAACACAACCTATTAAGTTGACAATCAGCTTGACTATATATATGTATATATATATATACATACATACACATAAACACACACATATATACACACACACATACATACACATATACACATACACTTAAATGTAGAATACATTATATACAGAATTCATAACCTATTTAGTTGACCAGTGACTTGAAGACACATATACTTCCAAACCACAAGTGCGGACTACATATACATACATACATACATACATACATACATCCAAATGAAGTCAGTTTGAAGTCGTATACTTCCAAAACTGTGTGTCTACATGTATATTACACACACAGAGCCTATTAAGCCAAACTAAATATATGATGTTATATGACAGTAACAGTATAGATCAAGGAAGTGAGGACTAGCCAATCCTTCTACACTGTGAGATTAATGCAGTTTGACCCCACTTTAACCGCTATGGCTCAAGGCTATGGAATCCTGGCAGATGTATGTATATCTATATATGAGGGATGTATGTATGTATGCATGTGTGGGTATACATATGTGTGTGTGTGTCTATATATATATATAGGAGATGTGTATGTGTATAGGTGTCTTGGAGATAGATGTGTGTATATGGGAAGTCTATATATATGTATATATGTGTGTATATATATATGGGAGATGTGTATGTATGTATGGGAAATGTGTGTGTATATATGTGTGTATGCATATATGTTTATATATAGAGAGAGGAGATGTGTATGTATATGTATATATAGTAGATGCATGTGTGTGTGTGTATGTATATGTATGTATGTATGTATGTGTGTGTGTGTGTGTGTATATATATATATATATATATATATATATATGGGAGAGGTATGTGTATATATATAAGAGATAGCCGCCCCGAGTCCCCTCTGGGGAGATGGTGGCAGAGTATAAATTTTATTATTTTATATTTATATATGTGTGTTTGTGTATGAATACATGAGAGAGGTACGTATATATATGTGTGTATATGAATATGGGAGATGTATGTTTGTATATTTGTGCATGTGCAGCTATATACATATATATAGATATGAGAGATATATGCATTTATTTATGTGCGTTGTGTGTGTGTAGATGTAATAAATAAATAAACATATATAGGAAGATGCCAGTATGCAGTGTATACATGCAGTGTATGTGTGTGTGTGTGTGTGTATGTATACATGGGAGAGGTATGTATATATATGTGTGTGTATGAATATGGGAGATGTATGTTTGTATATTTGTGCATGTGCAGCTATATACATATATATAGATATGAGAGACATATGCATTTATTTATGTGCGTTGTGTGTGTGTATATGTAATAAATAAATAAACATATATAGGAAGATGCCAGTATGCAGTGTATACATGCAGTGTATATGTGTGTGTGTGTATGTATACATGGGAGAGGTATGTATATATATGTGTATATTAATATGGGAGATGTATGTTTGTATATTTGTGCATGTGCAGCTATATACATATATATAGATATGATATATGCATTTATTTATGTGCGTTGTGTGTGTGTATATGTAATAAATAAATAAACATATATAGGAATATGCAGTGTATACATACGTGTTTGCTATATATATATGTATGTATGTATGTATATGTATGAAACAACTGACCCACAGGTTTCCGATGCAACTCCAAAGCCGAATTATTTCTCAACCCAACCTTTGGACAGGGAAGGCGAAACTCCGAGCACCTCATAGTCTTGAGCCTGGGCAGTCTGAGTGGGGTCGAAACTGTGTTAAAATTGCAGTGTAGACGCATCTAGTAAATTCATGAACATGTAACACTACGCCAGAGGCGATGATGCATGGTTCATATAAGTAATAGCTGACAGGGAAGACCTTTTATGCCGTGCATGAATGTATTATCTTAGAGATCCTGAGGCAGGGAGTTCCGCAGGTCAACAGGAACTGTTTTTTCCCCATAGCATCATATAGATCTTAGAGATCCTGAGGCAGGGAGCTCCATAGGTCAACAGGAACTGTTTTTTCCCCATAGCATCATATAGATCTTAGAGATCCTGAGGCAGGGAGCTCCATAGGTCAACAGGAACTGGTTTTTCCCATAGCATCATATAGATCTTAGAGATCCCGAGGCAGGGAGTTCCACAGGTCAACAGGGACTGTTTTTCCCATAGCATCATATAGATCAGGCATGAGCCCACCCTCCAGGTGTTTTGGACTCCAACTCCCACCATTCCTAACAGCCTACCGGCTGTTAGGAATGGTGGGAGTTGCAGTCCAAAACACCTGGAGGGAGGGCCCAAGTTGGCCCATGCCTGATCTATATGATGCTATGGGAAAAACAGTTCCTGTTGACCTGTGGAACTCCCTGCCTCGGGATCTCTATAGATCAGGCCCATGCCTGATCTATATGATGCTATGGCCCAATGCAATGGGATCCCCAGACTGGAGAGCCACAAACAACAGGGATCGAGTGGATCCTTCCCCATCTCCCTCCCCCAAACAGTCCCCCCAAAAATCTCCCCCCTGGAGATCAAGGAAAACAAGCCAGCCGCCCAATCAGGAAGCAACGTGAGCATCCTCAATGGGGAAGCAGCTGTTGCCTACCTTGCCAAGCCCAGCCAGGATTCCTGAATGGGGAAGGAACGCCCCTCGAAGGGGATTGGCTGGGGGGAGGGGAGTGCGTCACAGCCGTGGGCGGGGCGGGGCGGGGGGAAGCCACGCCCCCTTCGTCTAGTGGGTTTTTGGGAAGCTAGAGAGAACTAGATAGCAAGATGGATAGATAGAAAGATAGATGGATGGATAGATAGATAAAGAAATCAAGATAGATAGAAAGGTAGATAAATAGATAGGATAGATAGAAAGATAGATGGACTGATAGATGGATGGATGGATAGATAGATAGGTTGGATAGATGGACAGACAGATGGACAGATAGAAAGATAGCTAGATGGATGGATGGATGGATAGGTAGGTAGAAATCAAGATAGAAAGATGGACAGATAGATAGATGGATAGCAAGATAGAAAGAAAGCTAGATAGGTAGGTAGGTAGATAGAAGGATCCCGCCTGCCTCACAGGCACGTCTGGCGGGGACGAGAGAGAGGGCCTTCTCGGTGTTGGCCCCCCAGCTGTGGAACTCCCTCCCTGCTGACATCAGACAGGCGCCCTCCCTCATGGCCTTTCATAAGGGCCTGAAGACGTGGCTCTTCGAGCAGGCTTTCAACTGAGTGCTATGTTACTGGAAATGACAACCGGAATGAATTTACGACTACGAGATTGATTATGATTCCATAATATGACGCAGCGGATTTTTAGTGTAATTTAAATGTTGTGTATTAGTGATGTTAGTTTGTTGTCCTGATTGCTTTGTAAAGTGTCTTCTTTGTATTGTACACCGCCACGAGTCGCCCTAGGGCTGAGAGCGGCGGTTAATAAATGCAAGAAATAAATAAATAATAAATAAAATAAATAGATAGATAGGATAGATAGATAGAAAGATAGAAAGCTACATAGAAAGCTAGATGGATGGAAAGATAGATAGAAAGGAAGAAAGATAGATAGATAGGAAGATAGATAGAAATCAAGATAGATATAGATAGATGGAGCCCCCGGTGGCGCAGTGGGTTAAAGCACTGAGCTGCTGAGCTTGTTGATCGAAAGGTTGTAGGTTCGATTCCGGGGAGCGGCGTGAGCTTCCGCTGTCAGCTCTAGCTTCTGCCAACCTAGCAGTTCGAAAACATGCAAATGTGAGTAGATCAATAGGTACCGCTCTGGCGGGAAGGTAACTTTGCTCCATGCAGTCATGCCGGCCACATGACCTTGGAGGTGTCTACGGACAATGCTGGCTCTTTGGCTTAGAAATGGAGATGAGCACCACACCCCAGAGTCAGACATGACTGGACTTAATGTCAGGGGACTACCTTTACCTTTACCTTATAGATAGATAGATAGATAGATAGATAGGTAGATAGATAGATAGACAGTAAGAAAGAAAGACAGACAGACAGAAAGATAAAGAAATCTAGATAGGTAGATAGATAGGATAGATAAATAAATAGATGGACTGATAGATAGAAAAATGGATGGATTGATAGATAGGTTAGGTAGATGGACAGAGAGATAGATGGATAGATAGAAAGATAGAAAGCTAGATGGATGGATGGATGGATAGGTAGATAGATAGATAGATAGATAGTCAGGTAGAAAGATGGATAGATAGAGAGAGAGAGAGAAAGATGGATGGACAGATAGTAAGATGGATAGATAGATGAATAGTAAGATAGAAAGCTAGATAGATAGGTACACAAATAGATGGATGGATGGATAGATGAATGGATAGATAGAAAGGAAGAAAGGTAGAAATCAAGATAGATAGATAGATAGATAGATGGATAGATAGATAGAAGGCTAGATAAATAGAAAGAAATCAAGATAGAAAGATAGATAGAAAGGTAGATAAATAGATAAGATGGATACAAAGATAGATGGATAAATAGAAAGAAAGAAAGCTAGACAGATAGAAAATAACTAGATAGATAAATAGAAAGAAATCAAGGATAGATAGCTAGATAGAAAGATAATAGAAAGATGGATAGATATATAGATGAATAGATAGAAAGATAAATAGAAAGATAGAAAGAGCGCTAGATAGGTAGATAGATGGATAGATAGAAAGATAAATAGAAAGATGGATAGATAGGATTGATAGAAAGATGGATAGAAAGCTAGATAGATAGATAAATAGAAAGATAGACAGAAAGGCTAGATAGATGGATTAATAGAAAGAAATCAAGGATAGATAGCTAGATAGAAAGATAAATAGATAGAAAGGTAGATAGAACTGCTAGGTTGGCAGAATCTGGGGCTAACAGCAGGAGCTCACCCCACTCCCCAGATTCAAACCTGCAACCTTTCGGACAGCAAGTTCAGCAGCTCAGCACCACAGGAGGCTCCATATACTGACAGTGTATTTTATATATTGTGGTATAATAATATAATAAAATATAATAATATATGACAACTGTATATCTTACATGTAATATTGCTAATAATATTTCAGTATAGTGGTATAGTACAATATAGCAATATATAATACTAATATTGTGCTATGCTAAAATATTGTATGTATAATATTGATATTATAATGTAATACAATATATATAATAATATATATAATGGCTTAAACCTCTGTGGCAACAGGACTGAAGACCGACAGGTCGCAGGTTCGAATCCGGGAAGAGTGCGGATGAGCTCCCTCTGTCAGCTCCAGCTCCACATGTGGGGACATGAGAGAAGCCTCCCACAAGGATGGTAAAAAATCAAAACATCCGGGCAACGTCCTTGCAGATGGCCAATTCTCATACCAGAAGTGACTTGCATTTTCTCAAGTCAGTCCTGACACGTGTGTGTGTATATGTGTATATATATATATGTGTGTGTGTGTATTGGTATAATATAATTATATATATAATATTATATTATATATATATAATATATATATTATATATATTAGTATATAGTAATATATACTAATATTGTAGTATGCTAATATATTGTATATACATATATTGGGATTATAATGTAATACAATATACTAATACAATATATATAATATAGTAAAACAAATATAGTAAATATAATTACTATTGATAATATATGCAATATTGTTTTATTATTGTATATTTGAGGTTCTAATGTTTTTGATTGTGAGCCGCTTTGAGTATCTGTATGGAGAGCTAAATTGGGATATAGATAAATAAATGTACACCTAGTGGGAATTTGTAAATTAATTATTATTATTATTTTATTTAATAATAATCCCTTTTCTAAACTGTTTGGAACTCTTTGGCGCTCCCAGTGGACACAGTGAAAACTGCACCCTTGATCAAAGCAGATAAAATGTGCCTCTATGCCGCCCTCTTGAGGCCACATTGGAAATCGCACTGCTTTATTTATTATAATTATATATATTATTATTTTATAATATTTATATTTATAATATAAAAGGCACTGCCACAATAAAGAGAAGGGGAAAAAAGAAGTGAAAGAAGAGAGGAGGAAATAAAAAAAGAAACAAGGAACAAGAAGCTTTGATTGGATAGAAAAGGTACATTCGACACATCCGGAAATGGTGAGTTGTCTGTATACTTTATTTCCGTAAATACAAAACAAAAAAACAAAACCCCGAAACAAAAACGGATGTCGCCATACAACAGCGAACTGAGAACATTTACAGTTATCTCCAATTCGGATTTGATCAAGTTAATGTTAAATATTTTGTTTATTAAAAAAAAACAAGGAAAAAAGAGAATAGATTGTAGTAAATAAAAATGAAGAATATGCACATTCAATAGAGCTTATTTTCCAGTAAAAAGTTACTGAGGTTGGTTCGGATGCTGCTCTCTTCTCCAGGGAATAGAAAAGGAATGAGGAAAAGCCAACAGAAGGAAGGAAAGTGGGGCAAAAATAATGTTGTGTTGGGATACCTAGAACCCATTGTACTGGGACACCTGGAATCCATGGCAAACACATGGCATTGGGATATCGAGAACCTCCCTGCAAAGAATAAGAGGCTTCTTTACAGCCTCTCCCATTCCATCATCCTTGGGTTACCTAGAACCCATGGAATTGGGATACCTAAGACTCACAAAATTGGGATACCTAGAACCTATGGCACTGGGATAGATAGGACCCATAGCACTGGGATACCACAAACCCATGAATTTGGGATACCTCGCTGCAAAGGGAGGCTTCCTTAGTCTCTCATTCCAACACCGTTAGTCTTGGTTGTAGGTTTTTACGGGCTGTATGGCCATGGTCTACAGGCATTCTCTCCTGACGTTTCGCCTGCATCTATGGCAAGCATCCTCAGAGGTAGTGACGTCTCTTGGAACTAGGAAAAAGGGTTTATATATCTGTGGAAGCCTTTGACAATACCATTAGTCTTTCTCATTCCAGGCTTCCTTAGTCTCTTTCATTTCAGCACCATTTGGTTATCTAGAAACCCACAGCACTTGTATACCTAGAACCCTTGGGATTTGGAGATATAGAACTTTTAACATGAGGGAGCCTGGAACACATGGCACTGGGACACCCAGAACTTCCCTGTTAAGGTGAACAGGCTTCGCTAGTTTCCCCAATTCCAGCACCACTGTTACCTAGAACCCATAGCATGTGGATACCTAGAACCCATAGTTTGCACACCTAGACCTCACAAAATGCTGGCACCTGGAACACAGGGCATTTGGATACCTTGACCCCCTTGTATAGGTGACCAGCTTCTTTAATCCCTATTCCAGTACCATCGGTTTACCTAGAACCCACACCATCAGAACACCCAAGACCTACCACATTGTGGTACCTAGAACCCATGACATAGGGACACCTGGAACCCAAACTGCATTGATTCGACAGCGTAGATGCACTCATTAATGTTTGGGGATTGTAACCTGCAGGTCAAGAGAGGAGATGGACTGAAGGAATGGACAGAGCGAGAAAGGAAGAGCGAGCGGAGGAGAGCGTGCCGACCCATGGTCCACTGCAACACTGGAGCTTGTGCCACCGATTCCCAAGTCCCGGCGTCTATGCGTCTGCCTTGGCTAAGAGCGGCTATCTCCAAATATAGAACAGGAATACTGACTACATCTCCATATATTTATGTACACAAGTAAACACACACACACACCCAACACGTGGGTTGAGTGATGCCTCGAGTCCAAAAGAGTCGGTCGGGTTTTCGTCCGTTGTGGTTTTTGGGGAGCGTTGGAAAGGCGGCCTTGGCTCGCCTGCAATGTACGAAGAGTCCAAGCCAAGGCGGGAAACACCTCTCTTTTGGGTTTTGTGTATGTTTGTGTGTGTTTCACAATAAGGCACAGTTCAGTCCTAGGTGCAAGCCCGGCGTCAACTCATCCGAGGCGTTCTTGGTCCAAAGGGAAGGTCCCCGCGAAGAGGAGTTGCTTTGTGATCCGGGCTTACGAGCCACGGTGGAGCGAAAAGACTCTTGACGCATCCGGAGTGGCCGAAAGAAGGAAGAGAAGGAAGGAAGGAGGGAAGGAGCTCGGTGGCCATGGCCTGCTCCCCTGGAGCCCTTCGTGGTCGAAAGGAAAGGTTCAGGTCAAGGTGAGTTGCTTTGGAGTCCAGTCTTTGTCAGCAATGGTGGAGCAAAAGGGTTTGACACGTTTGAACTGGAAGGAAGGAAGGAAGGAAGGAAGGGAAGGAGGAGAGAAAACAAGAGAGAAAAGAAAAATAAAAGAAGGAAGGAAGGGAAGGAGGAGAGAGAGAGAGAAAAGAAAAATAAAAAGGATGGAAGGAAGGAAGGGAAGGGGGGAGAGAAAGAGAGAGAAAAGAAAAAAGAAAAGAGAAATAAAAGGATGGAAGGAAGAAAAAGAAGGAACTTCGAGAGGGAGAAAAGAAGGGAGGGAAGAAGGAGAGAAGGGGAAATGAAGAAAGAAAAGGAATAAAAGAAGGAAAGTAGATAGGGAGGGAGAAAGGAAGGAAGGGAAAAAGGGAAAGGGAAAGGAAAGAAGGAAGGAAATAAAAAGAAGGACGGTAGAAAGGGAGGAAGGAGAGGAAGGGAAAGGAAAGGGAAGAGAAAAGAAGGAAGGGAATAAAAAGAAGGGAAGTAGAATGGGAGGAAGAAGAGAGGGTAGGAAAGGGGATGGGAGGGAAGAAAGAAAGAAGAAAAAAGGGAGGAAGAAGAGAGGAAAGAACAAGGAAGGGAAGGGAAGGAGAAAGAAAGAAAGTAGAAAGGGAGGAAGGAGAAAGGAAGGAAGGAAAGAAAGGGAAGAGAAAAGAAGAGAAAATAAAAAGAAGAAAAATAGAAGGGGAGAAAGAAGAGAGGAAGGAAAGAAAGGGAAAGGGAAGGGGGGAGGAAGGAAGGAAGGGAATAAAAAGAAATAGAAAGGGAGGAAGGAAAGGAGAAATAGAAGACAGAAAGGAATCAAAGAAGGGGAAAGAAAAGAAAGGAAGGAAAGGGAATAAAAAAGAAGTGGGAAGGGAAGAAGGAGAAGAAAGAAAAAAGAGAGGAAGGAAAGAAAGACAAAAGAAAGAATAAAATGAATGAAAGTAGAAAGGAAAGAAGAATAAAAGAACTATTGTCATTGTACATTGTACAACGAAGGGAGGGAGGGAGGAAAGGAAGGAAGGAAGGAAGGAAGGGGAGAAGAAAAGAAAAGTAGAGAGGGACGGAGAAGAGAGGAAAGGAGGAAAGAAGAATAGAATAAGTTGTCATTGGCCATTGTATAATGAAGGGAGGAAGGGGGGGAAGGGAAAAGGAAGGAAAGAAGGAAGAGAATAAAGAAGGGAGGGAGGGAGAAAAGAAGAGATGACAAAAGGGAATAAAAAAAGAAGGGAATGAGGCAGGGAAGGAAAAAGTGTGGGAGGGGAAACCGGAAAGAAGAAAGAAGCTCTGATACATCTGGAGTGGACAAGAAGGGAAAGAAGGAAGGAAGGAAGGAAGGAAGAAAGGAAATCTTCAGAGCTCCAACTGCAACTCCTATGAGGGATTTTTGGTGATCTGGTCTTATAAGCAACTCTGATGCATCTAGAGCGGTTGAGGAAGGAAGGAAGGAAGCTGGGTTGCTGTGAGTTTTCCGGGCTGTCTGGCCATGTTCCAGAAGCATTTTCTCCTGACGTTTCGCCTACATCTATGGCAGGCATCCTCAGAGGTTGTGAGGTTTTGGAAACTAGGAAATTTGGGTTTATATATCTGTGGAATGATGTCCAGGGTGGGAGAAAGAACTCTTGTCTGTTGGAGGCAGGTGTGAATGTTGCAATTGGCCACCTTGATTAGCACTGAATAGCCTTGCAGCTTCAAAGCATGACTGCTTCCTGCCGGGGGGAATCCTTTGTTGGGAGGTGATTAGCTAGCCCCGATTGGTTCTTGTCTGGAATTCCTCTGTTTTGAGGAATCCTTTGTTGGGAGGTGATTAGGTGTTCCTGATTGTTTCCTGGCTGGAGTTCCCCTGTATTTATTTATCATGTCAGGAGGGAGCCAAACAGTTGTATTGCATTAAAAACAAACAAACAAACAAAACACAAAGTTTGCAAGCTTGGTAGTTGATTAATTGTCCTTTGATCAGTATCTGGCCACTTGGAATGCCTCCGGTGTTGCTGCAAGAAGGTCCTCCATTGTGCATGTGGCAGGGCTCAGGTTGCATTGCAGCAGGTGGTCAGTGGTTTGCTCCTCTCCACACTTGCATGTCGAGGATTCCACTTTGTAACCCCATTTCTTAAGATTGGCTCTGCATCTCGTAGTGCCAGAGCGCAGTCCTCTGTGTGCCCAGGAGGGAGTCTCTCATCTGGTATCAGCCATTGGTTGAGGTTCTGGGTTTGAGCCTGCCACTTTTGGACTCTCGCTTGCTGAGGTGCTCCAGCGAGTGAAATAGAAAACTATGTCTTGATTTAAGCCGTTGACGTGCTGGCTGATACCCAAACAGGGGATGAGCTGGGGATGTCTCTGCCTTGGTCCTTTCACTATTGGCTGCTACTTCCCGGCGGATGTCAGGTGGTTCAATGCCGGCTAAGCAGTGTAATTTCTCCAGTGGTGTAGGGCGCAGACACCCCGTGATAATGCGGCATGTCTCATTAAGAGCCACATCCACTGTTTTAGCGTGGTGAGATGTGTTCCACACAGGGCATGCATACTCAGCAGCAGAGTAGCACAGCGCAAGGGCAGATGTCTTCACTGTGTCTGGTTGTGATCCCCAGGTTGTGCCAGTCAGCTTTCGTATGATATTGTTTCTAGCACCCACGTTTTGCTTGATGTTCAGGCAGTGCTTCTTGTAGGTCAGAGCACGGTCCAGAGTGACTCCCAGGTATTTGGGTGCGCTGCAATGCTCCAGTGGGATTCCTTCTCAGGTGATCCTCAGAGCTCGGGATGCTTGTCTGTTCTTAAGGTGAAAGGCACATGTCTGTGTTTTGGATGCATTAGGGATCAGCTGGTTTTCCCTGGAAAGAGCACCTAAAGCTTCAGAGAGCTACTGTTCAGCTATTTCAAAGCTCCTTGCTTGGGTGGTGATGGCATGATCGTCAGCATAGATGAAACTCTCTGTCCCTTCTGGCTGTGGCTGGTCATTTGTGTAGATGTTGAACATGGATGGAGCAAGCACGCTCCCCTGAGGCAGGCCGTTCTTCCGTTTCCGCCCTCTGCTTCTCTGGCCCTGGACTCAACAAAAAAGCTCCTGTTTTGTAGCAGGTTTCCTATGAGGCGGGTGAGGTGGTCGTCCTTGGTGATACTATACATTTTTCTCAGGAGGAGGTGGTGGTTCACAGTATCATAAGCCGCTGACAGGACTATGAAGACAGCTCCAGTGACTCTTGCTTGCTGATATGTTCCTGCGAGTACCTCTGTAGATCTTAGAAAACTATTTCTTGATTTAAGTCGTTGACGTGCTGGCTGATACCCAAACAAGGGATGAGCCGGAGATGTCACTGCCTTGGTCCTTTCACTATTGGTTGCTTCCCGGTGGATGTCAAACGCAGGGGAACTCCAGACAAGAAACAATCAGGAACAACTAATCATCTCTCAACAAGGAAATTTCCCAGGCAGTAAGAAGCCAGACCTTGAAACTGCTAAGCCATCAAATGCTAATCAAGGTGGCCAGTTGAAACATTCACACCTAGCTCCAACAGACAAGAGTTCTTTCTCCCACCCTGGATATTATTCCAGATATATTTATTTATTTACGAATCCACCACCATCACAGTCTCGTTTGCTGGGAACGAGAGACAGGGCCTTCTCGGTGGTGGCCCTTCAGCTGTGGGACTCCCTATTATTTATTTATTAATGGCATTTATATGTCGTCCTTCTCACCCCGAAGGGGACTCAGAGCGGCTTACAAAATATACATAAATACAATATATTATATAATTACCATAGTACAATATAAGTATTAAATATTACTATATTGTACTATGCCATTATATTGTAATATTAAAAGAGGTAAAGGTAGTCCCCTGACATTAAGTCCAGTCATGTCCAACTCGGGTGTGGTGCCAATCTCAATTTCTAAGCCGAAGAGCCGGCATTGTCCATAGACACCTCCAAGGTCATGTGGCCGGCATGACTGCATTATTATTATTATTATTATTAGTAATATTACTACTGCATTATTATTATTATTATTATTATTATTATTATTATTAGTAGTAGTAGTAGTAATATTACTTTGAGTCACTCAAGGGCTGAGAAAAGCAGTATATAAATATAGTAAATAGTAAATAAATAAATGTAATATAAACATATAATTACAGTATCATATTAGTAGTAGTATTAGTATTGCATTACATTATAATAATGGGAGCCCTCGGTGGCACTGAGCTGCTGAGCGAAACGTTGCAGGTTCGAATCCGGGGAGCAGGGTGAGCTCCTGTTGTCAGCCCCAGCTTCTGCCAATCTAGCAGTTTAAAAACATGCAAATGTGAGTAGACCAATAGGTAGGAGGTTGCAGGTTCGAATCCAGGGAGCGGGGTGAGCTCCTGCTATCAGCCCCAGCTTCTGCCAATCTAGCAGTTCAAAAACATGCAAATGTGAGTAGACCGATAGGTAGGGAAGGTAACGGCGCTCCATGCAGTCATGCCGGCCACATGGCCTTGGAGGTGTCTACGGACAACGCCGGCTCTTCGGCTTAGAAATGGAGATGAGCACCAACCCCCAGAGTCGGGCACGACTAGACTTAAATGTCAAGGGGAAACCTTTACCTTTACTTTTAATGTACATGTAATAATCAGTAGAGTAAAATAATAAATGTAATAATAAAAATAATGAATAGATTAAAATAATAAATGAAATAATAATAAGGAATAGATTAAAATAATAAATGTAATACAAATAATAATAGAATAAAGTAATGTAAATGCAATAATAATAATAATAATAATTAGTAGTAATAGTACATTTTATTGATTAGTCCTTAGGCCGTATCACAATTTAAGGATTCCCTTCCCCCCCAGGCAGGAAGCAGCCAAGCTTTGAAGCTGCAAGGCTATTCAATGTTAATCAAGGTGGCCCCCCTCCGCAAATAACCTGCTTCTCTGTGTTTTTTATCAGTCTTTAATTAGTTTTTAAAAAAATCATTTTCTTGCACATGTAGCCTGCCCATTGTCATTGCGACTATGTTTATTGTAATCTCATATTGTTAATATATTCATATATTTTTATGTAATTATGATGTTGTTGAGTTTTTGGTTTTATTTTGGTGTAATTTGCTGTTCGGGCTCGCCTTCATGTAAGCTGCCCCGAGTCCCCATTGGGGAGATGATGGCGAGGTATAAATAAAGTATTATTATTATTATTACTTAATGTCAGGGGAAAACCTATTACCTTATTATAATATTATAAATATTATATGTACACACAATATATTATATTATACATCATTATTATCATTATCATTATTATCATTATATTATTATTATTTTATTATTATTATTACTTAATGTCAGGGAAAAACCTTTACCTTATTATAATATTATAAATATTATATGTACACACAATATATTATTATTATTATTATTATTATTATTATTACTTAATGTCAGGGGAAAACCTTTACCTTATTATATTATAAATATTATATGTACACACAATATATTATTATTATTATTATTATTATTATTATTATTATTATTATTTAATGTCAAGGGAAAACCTTTCCCTTATTATAATAATATAAATATTATATGTACACACAATATATTATTATTATTATTATTATTACTTAATTTCAGGGGAAAACCTTTACCTTATAATATTATAAATATTATATGTACACACAATATATTATATTATACATTATTATTATTATTTTTTTTATTAGTCAGGAGAAAACCTTTACCTTATTATAATATTATATGTACACACAATATACTATATTATATTATTATTATTATTATTTAATGTCAGGGGAAAACCTTTCCCTTATTATAATATTATAAATATTATATGTACACACAATATATTATATTATATTCACTAAACCCCATTTTCCAGTTTCCAACAGACCTCACAACCTCTGAGGATGCTTGCCACAGATGCAGGCGAAATGTCAGGAGAGAGTGCTGCTAGAACATCTTGAAAAAACCTACAACAACCCAGTGATTCCGACCATGGAAGCCTCTGACAATACGAAGGAAGGAAAGCTTCTGCTGTCCGCCGTCCGTAGGTGGGGGAGTCCATCGGCGGCCCCCATTAGCTCCTCTCTCCGCTGGCCCAAAGGCGGGAGGCGGGGAGGAGGTTCTCCCTCTGGGCGTACTCGATGACGGCCATGTAGCAGAAGTAGTACTGCTCGGGGGTCTGGATGCTGAAGGCGCGCTGCGTCCTCATCCGCACCACCGTCTGGAAGACGTTCAGCGTCCCCACGTCGTGGAGCTGCGAGAGGCAGATGTCCAGCGCGCAGAACGTCCCTGGAGGGAGGAAAACGGCACCGGCGTTAGACGAGGAGGGCGACCACGATCAGTTGGCCACTTCTCCCACTCAAAAAGACGAGAGAGGCCTGTAATTGACATCATAGGTAGACCTCAACTATTTATTTATTTACAGTATTTATATTTTGCCCTTCTCACCCCACAGGGGACTCGGGGTGGATTTCAATGTAGATATACATGGCAAACATTCAATGCCATAGACACACAACATATATCGACAGACACTCAGAGGCTATTTAACATTCCAGCTTTTTCATGAGGGTATTCTGGCCACCAGGGGAGCTGTTGCTTCATCGTCCATTTGCGACACTGATGAAGTACTTCCTCATTCTTTGCATGCTTGCTGGAGATTTTTATTGTGTTGTAAATTAAGTTAAATTAGCCTCCCTGCTTAAGCGGTACTTAAATTTCCTACTTGACAGATGCAACTGTCTTTCGGGTTGCAAAGGCCGACAGCAAGCTACACAAATTGGTCAGAAGCTCACTCCGACCCAGGCTGGCTTCAAACTCATGACCTGTTGTAACTCAGGGTAGTTTTTACCTTGCTCCCAAACACCACCACACCAAAGCTGTAGATTTTGTAGTGTATTGAAGAGAAGGCAAAGTCAAAACATAGTTTGAGAAATGCAAAGTTCCAAAAAGGCTTAAATGCAAAGGCACAGTTCCCAAGATCCAAAGGCAAAACATGAAACATAATCTTTTAAGCCAGTGGTTCTCAACCTGGGGGTCGGGACCCTTGAAGGGGTTGCGAGGGGGTGTCAGAGGGGTCACCAAAGACAATCACAGACAGTATTTTCTGTTGGTCATGGGAGTTCTGTGTGGGAAGTTTGCCCCAATTCTATCATTGGGGGGCTTCAGAATGCTCTTTGGTAGTAGGTGAACTATAAATCCCAGCAACTACAACTCCCAAATGTCAAGGTCTATTTTCCCCGAACTTCACCAGTGTTCATATTTAGGCATATTGAATATTCATGCCAAGTTTGATCCAGACCTATCATTCTTTGAGTCCACAGTGCTCTCTGGATGTAAGCGAACTACAACTCTAAAACTCAAGGTCAATGCCCACCAAACCCTTCTAGTATTTTGTGTTCGTAATGGGAGTTCTGTGTGCCAAGATTGGTTTAAGTCCATTGTTGGTGTAGTTCAGAATGCTCTTTGAATGTAGGTGAACTATACATCCCAGCAACTACAACTCCCAAATGACAAAATCAATCCTCCCATCCCAACCCCACCAGTATTCAAATTTGGGCATATTGGGTATTTGTGCCAAATTTGGTCCAGTGAATGAGAATACATCCTGCATATCAGATATTTACATAACGATTCATAACAGTAGTAAAATTACAATTATGAAGTAGCAACAAAAATAATTTAGTGTCTGGGGGTCACCACAACATGAGGAACTGTATTAAGGGGCCGCGGCATTAGGAACATTGAGAACCACTGCTTTAAGCAATGGTCAAACAATAGTCCACAAAAAACAGTTGAACACAAGAACCCAAAATCCCAGACTCAAGAAGCCAGAAGCGTGCTGCTTAAGGCCAAGGTTAATCCATAGAAGTTTGCATGGAAAGAGCCACGTTGAACTGACAACGCCTGTGTGTCAGTGAGAAGGCTAAATACCCTTTGCAGACATGAACGCATTGCAATGACCTTTGGCCAAGCGAGAGCTTCTCCGGACCCTAATTGCAGACGATCTTGCCTGCTCATTAATTCGTTATCTTCAAGGCTCTCTAACCCCTTATCATCTTGGTCCAGCAGCTGGACCGGATCACCGTGTGAAGGCAAAGGAGGCAAAGACATCTCCACCTAGCCGTGTGGGAATTCACTCTCGTTATCATTATGGGATAGCAATGTTTACCTGTCCGGCCAATCCCGGCGCTGCAGTGCACCACAATGGGTGGACCACCCGGATGCCCTTTGTATCGTGGTCCGAGGGCGCTGACCGCCACTCTCTGCTGGTGCTTGACGGCCCCCAGGAAGTCGATGAGCGTCGCTGCCGAAGAAGGGACCCCGTAGTCAGGCCAACTCAAGAACTGGAAGTGGGTCACCAGGCGCCGCTCGCGACTCTGGAGCGAGGAAGAACCCGACAAGACGACACATTATTTATCTATTTACGACAATTATACACCGCCCTTATTAGTATTATATTACATTATAATATTTTAAATATTATATGTATATACAATATGTTATATTTAATACTGATATACTATTTATATGTTACTAGCTGTGCCCTGCCACGCGTTGCTGTGGCCTATAGTAAAACTTATCAAAGTTGAGGTAGATATCTGGACTATTATGAAAGAGAGGTCCCTACCTATTCCTTGGGAGTTTCGTTGGGGGATTTTTTGAGTTTTGTTGTTTTGCCGTTTTGTGAGTGTGTTGTTGTGTTGTTTTTCATTTTGAGTAGATATGTTTGTACCTTGTGGGTTGTGTTATGGGCATGGGAATTTTGGTTAAGTTTCGTTGGGGTTTTTTTGAGTTTTGTTTTTTTGCCGTTTTGAGTGTGTTGTTGTGTTGTTTTTCATTTTGAGTAGATATGTTTGTACCTTGTGGGTTGTGTTATGAGCATGGGAATTTTGGTTAAGTTTCGTTGGGTTTTTTTAGTTTTATTCTTTTGCCGTTTTGTGAGTGTGTTGTTGTGTTATTTTTCATTTTGAGTAGATATGTTTGTACCTTGTGGGTTGTGTTATGGGCATGGGAATTTTGGTTAAGTTTCATTGGGGGGTTTTTGAGTTGTGTTTTTTTGCCATTTTGAGTGTGTTGTGTTGTTTTTCATTTTGAGTAGATATGTTTGTACCTTGTGGGTTGTGTTATGGGCATGGGAATTTTGGTTAAGTTTCGTTGGGGGGTTTTTGAGTTGTGTTTTTTTGCCGTTTTGAGTGTGTTGTGTTGTTTTTCATTTTGAGTAGATATGTTTGTACCTTGTGGGTTGTGTTATGGGCATGGGAATTTTGGTTAAGTTTCGTTGGGGGATTTTTGAGTTTTGTTGTTTTGCCGTTTTGTGAGTGTGTTGTTGTGTTGTTTTTCATTTTGAGTAGATATGTTTGTACCTTGTGGGTTGTGTTATGGGCATGGGAATTTTGGTTAAGTTTCGTTGGGGGATTTTTGAGTTTTGTTGTTTTGCCATTTTGTGAGTGTGTTGTTGTGTTGTTTTTCATTTTGAGTAGATATGTTTGTACCTTGTGGGTTGTGTTATGGGCATGGGAATTTTGGTTAAGTTTCGTTGGGGGATTTTTGAGTTTTGTTGTTTTGCCGTTTTGTGAGTGTGTTGTTGTGTTGTTTTTCATTTTGAGTAGATATGTTTGTACCTTGTGGGTTGTGTTATGGGCATGGGAATTTTGGTTAAGTTTCATTGGGGGGTTTTTGAGTTGTGTTTTTTTGCCATTTTGAGTGTGTTGTGTTGTTTTTCATTTTGAGTAGATATGTTTGTACCTTGTGGGTTGTGTTATGGGCATGGGAATTTTGGTTAAGTTTCGTTGGGGGGTTTTTGAGTTGTGTTTTTTTGCTGTTTTGAGTGTGTTGTGTTGTTTTTCATTTTGAGTAGATATGTTTGTACCTTGTGGGTTGTGTTATGGGCATGGGAATTTTGGTTAAGTTTCGTTGGGGGATTTTTGAGTTTTGTTGTTTTGCCGTTTTGTGAGTGTGTTGTTGTGTTGTTTTTCATTTTGAGTAGATATGTTTGTACCTTGTGGGTTGTGTTATGAGCATGGGAATTTTGGTTAAGTTTCGTTGGGTTTTTTTAGTTTTATTCTTTTGCCGTTTTGTGAGTGTGTTGTTGTGTTGTTTTTCATTTTGAGTAGATATGTTTGTACCTTGTGGGTTGTGTTATGGGCATGGGAATTTTGGTTAAGTTTCGTTGGGGGATTTTTGAGTTTTGTTGTTTTGCCGTTTTGTGAGTGTGTTGTTGTGTTGTTTTTCATTTTGAGTAGATATGTTTGTACCTTGTGGGTTGTGTTATGGGCATGGGAATTTTGGTTAAGTTTCGTTGGGGGATTTTTGAGTTTTGTTGTTTTGCCATTTTGTGAGTGTGTTGTTGTGTTGTTTTTCATTTTGAGTAGATATGTTTGTACCTTGTGGGTTGTGTTATGGGCATGGGAATTTTGGTTAAGTTTCGTTGGGGGATTTTTGAGTTTTGTTGTTTTGCCGTTTTGTGAGTGTGTTGTTGTGTTGTTTTTCATTTTGAGTAGATATGTTTGTACCTTGTGGGTTGTGTTATGGGCATGGGAATTTTGGTTAAGTTTCATTGGGGGGTTTTTGAGTTGTGTTTTTTTGCCATTTTGAGTGTGTTGTGTTGTTTTTCATTTTGAGTAGATATGTTTGTACCTTGTGGGTTGTGTTATGGGCATGGGAATTTTGGTTAAGTTTCGTTGGGGGGTTTTTGAGTTGTGTTTTTTTGCTGTTTTGAGTGTGTTGTGTTGTTTTTCATTTTGAGTAGATATGTTTGTACCTTGTGGGTTGTGTTATGGGCATGGGAATTTTGGTTAAGTTTCGTTGGGGGATTTTTGAGTTTTGTTGTTTTGCCGTTTTGTGAGTGTGTTGTTGTGTTGTTTTTCATTTTGAGTAGATATGTTTGTACCTTGTGGGTTGTGTTATGAGCATGGGAATTTTGGTTAAGTTTCGTTGGGTTTTTTTAGTTTTATTCTTTTGCCGTTTTGTGAGTGTGTTGTTGTGTTGTTTTTCATTTTGAGTAGATATGTTTGTACCTTGTGGGTTGTGTTATGGGCATGGGAATTTTGGTTAAGTTTTGTTGGGGGGTTTTGAGTTTTGTTTCCTTGTTGGATGCCCCTAACAAATTTATATATATAGATATTACATTATTACCATAATACAATATCAGTATTAAATATTGCTATATTGCACTATACCGCTCCCTAGGCAGCCCCCTCTCCACCAAAGTCAACATCGACACTGAAATACAACACCGCCTGAGCTCTGCGAGTGCAGCATTTTTCCGAATGAAGCAGAGAGTGTTTGAGGACGGGGACATTGATTTATTTATTTACTTTGCTTGTATACCGCAGTTTCTCAGCCCGTAGGCGACTCAACGCGGTTCACAACAAGAGCAAAAGTCAGTCCACAACATACAATATTAAAACCATTAACAGTATAAAATACAAACTAATGACATCTCAATAACAACACATTAACGTCTCGTAACTAAAATCGTGATCCAATTCGTCATCCATAATTCCGTTTCCTATATTCATCGTGTTCATTACACTATTTATCGAACGCCTGTTCAAACAGCCAGGTTTTTAGTTTTCTTCGAAACACCATTAGCGAAGGGGCTGATCTAATGTCCATGGGAAGGGCGTTCCACAGCCGAGGGACCACCACAGAGAAGGCCCTGTGCCTCGTCCCCGCCAGCCATGTCTGTGATGCAGGCGGGATCGAGAGCAGGGCCTCTCCAGAAGATCTTAGAGTCCTGGTGGGTTCATAGGCAGAGATACGTTCGGATAGGTAGCTTGGGCCAGAACCATCCATAGGTATACCAAGGTGCTTGTTTATCAAGCTATTGTCCTCCCAACCCTGCTATATGCCTGCGAAACGTGGATTGTCTACAGACATCACTTGCAACTCCTGGAACGATTCCATCAGCGTTGCCTTCAGAAAATCTTGCAAATCTCTTGGGAAGACAGGCGGACAAAGGTCAGCGTGCTGGAAGAAGGAAAGACCACCAGCACTGAAGCGATGATCCTCTGCCATCAACTCCGCTGGACCGGCCACATTGTCCGGATGCCCAACCACCATCTCCCAAAGCAGTTGCTCTACTCCGAACTCAAGAATGGAAAATGGAATGTTGGAGGTCAGGAAAAGAGACTGAAAGATGGGCTCAAAGCCAACCTTAAAAACTCTGACATAGACACTCAGAACTCGGAAGCCCTGGCCCTTGAGCGCTCCAGCTGGAGGTCAGCTGTGACCAGCAGTGCTGCAGAATTTAAAGAGGCACGAATGAAGGGTGAAAGAGAGAAACGTGTCAAGAGGAAGGCGCATCAAGCCAGTCCAGACCGAGACCGCCTTCCACTTGGAAACCAATGCCCTCACTGTGGGAGACGATGCAGGTCAAGAATAGGGCTCCATGGCCAACTACCCCCATGGTCAACTACCTCCATGGTTAACTACCTCCATGGCCAACTATCTCAAGGTTCTCCTCCAGACAAGGAGGAAAACCAGATATCTAGAGGTCCGTCCAATGCAATTTCATGGCCATCTTTCAGCAGAATTTGACCACAGAGTTGTAATGGAAGATCTAGAAATTGAAATTATTGTTATTGTTGTTGTTGTCCTAAACTGGCCACAAATCAGTCACAGTATCTGCTCTCACCTCGCAATGGTAAATCTCCAAAACGGTCTTCTTGTAATGGTTGAGGTTCTCCACTCCCAAATTGGTGACAGTCAGCGTCCCGTAGCAGCACTGAAAGTCCTTCTCCAAGGGCCAGTACTGGCCACACTTCCTCCGGCCACCTTCTTCGAGTCTACAGCACACCAAAGAGGCAATGAGAAGGGAGTCAACATTTCCACATATCAGGGAAGACAAAGCTAAAGCCAAGGCCACCACGGCGAAGCTCTCGAGCAAAGTCCTTCCAGAAAGGAAGAGGGGAATGATCAAAGACCCAACCCATGTGCCTTCACTCTCACCTTGTGGTCATGACAATCACCAAGACATTTTGCTCCCACACCATGCGCCAGAAGTCACTGTAGGTGTTTTCTAGTGGCCCTTAAAAGAGAAAACATCATCTTTGCAGGGAGGTTCTAGGTATCCCAATGGCATAGGTTCTAGATATCCTAATGGGACACTACAGAGTTGACTATGAAGGCACAATGTGGTCATGCTTACCTTGAGTTCCAATGTAAGCGTTCCAACAGGGGATACTTAATTGACATCTTTGCAGGGGGTTCTAGGTATCCCAATGACATAGGTTCTAGATACCCTAATGGGACACTACAGAGGTGACTATGAAGGGATAAATGTGCTCATGCTTACCTTGGATTCCAATGTAAGCATTCCAACAGGGGATACTTAGTTGATAGCATCATCTTTGCAGGGAGGGTCTAGGTATCCCAATGGCATAGGTTCTAAACATCCCAATAGGACACTACAGGGGTGATTATGAAGAGGCAATGTGGTCGTGCTTACCTTGGGTTCCAATGTAAGCGTTCCTCTGTTTGTAGCCATCCATGAAACTGGCGTTGATGTAGTCGGTCAACTGGAGGAACACAATGGAAAATGATTAAGGCGAACTTGGCCTACTATTTTTTCTTTCATCACCTGAGGCCATGGAATTGATCTGGAGAACCTAGAAATGCCAGAAGAAGCCCTCTATCTCAGGATGCCTGAGTCCTTACATGAGGTTCTAGAGCTCTAGATGTACCTAGACCGTGTTATCTCTAAAGATTTCAAAGTCCTCCAGTGCATTGCTATAGTCAACTGTTACCTTCTATTTCAATGGTTAACTTCCAGAAATGGTGCTGAAGCACAAAGAAGTGCACCTATCAAAATGTTGTCATTTGGAAGTTTGGGATTCTTTCATTTGGGAGTTGTAGTTGCTGGGATTTATAGTTCACCTACAATCAAAGAGCATTTTGAACACTATCAAAGATGGAATTGAACCAAACTTGGCACACAGAACTCCCATGATGAACAGAAAATACTGGAAGGCTTTGGTGGGCATTGACCTTGAGTTTTGGAGTTGTAGTTCACGTCCACTGTGGACTCAAAACAATGATGGATCTGAACCCAACTTGGCACAAATACTCAATATGCCCAAATGTGAACATCGTTGGAGTTTGGGGGAAATAAACCTTGACATTTGGGAGTTGTAGTCACTGGGATTTATAGCTCACTTACAATCAAAGAGCATTTTGAACCCTATTAAAAATGGAATTGAACCAAACTTGGCACACAGAACTCCCATGATGAACAGAAAATACTGGAAGGTGGGCATTGACCTTGAGTTTTGGAGTTGTAGTTCACCTGCATCCACTGGGGACTCAAAACAATAATGGATCTGGACCAAGCTTGGCATGAATACTCAATATGCCCAAATGTGAACACTGGTGGAGTTTGGGGGAAATAGACCTTGACATTTGGGAGTTGTAGTTGCTGGGATTTATAGTTCACCTACAATCCAAGAGCATTTTGAACTCCAACAATGGAATTGGACCAAACTTGACACAAATACTCAATATGCCTAATTGTGAACACTGGTGGAGTTAAGGGGAAACAGACCTTGACATTTGGGAATTGTAGGTGCTGGGATTTATAGTTCACCTACACTCAAAGAGCATTTTGAACCCTATCAAAGATGGAATTGAACCAAACTTGGCACACAGAACTCCCATGATGAACAGAAAATACTAGAAGGCTTTGGTAGGCATTGACCTTGAGTTTTGGAGTTGTAGTTCACCTGCATCCACTGTGGACTCAAAACAATGATGGATCTGGACCAAACTTGGCATGAATACTCAATATGCCCAAATGTGAACACTGGTGGAGTTTGGGGGAAATAGACCTTGACATTTGGGAGTTGTAGTTGCTGGGATTTATAGTTCACCTACAATCCAAGAGCATTTTGAACTCCAACAATGGAATTGGACCAAACTTGGACCAAACTTGACACAAATACTCAATATGCCTAATTGTAAACACTGGTGGAGTTAAGGGGAAACAGACCTTGACATTTGGGAATTGTAGGTGCTGGGATTTATAGTTCACCTACACTCAAAGAGCATTTTGAACCCTATCAAAGATGGAATTGAACCAAACTTGGCACATCGAACTCCCATGATGAACAGAAAATACTGGAAGGCTTTAGTGGGCATTGACCTTGAGTTTTGGAGTTGTAGTTCACCTGCATCCACTGTGGACTCAAAACAATGATGGATCTGGACCGAACTTGGCATGTCTACTCAATATGCACAAATGTGAACACTGGTGGAGTTTGGGGGAAATAAACCTTGACATTTGGGAGTTGTAGTTGCTGGGATTTATAGTTCACCTACAAACAAAGAGCATTCAGAACCCCACTGACGATAGAATTGGGCCAAACTTACCACACAGAACCTCTTTGACCAACAGAAAATACTGTGCTTTCTGGTGGTCTTTGGTGACTCCTCTGAAACCCCCCTCACAACCCCCAAGTTGAGAAACTCTGATGTAGACCATATTCTTTCTAGGTGTTTCTAGGTCCTCCAGTGCAATTCCATATAATCAACTTCCATAAAAATCATTCCAAAGGATCTGCCCCATAGCCTTGAAACCGTAGCAGTTGAAGGTGACGTCAAACTGCATTAATTCTCCAGTGCAGATGAACCTACACTTTGGCATGCTTACCTCCTGGTAGCTGAACTGTTTGGACAACTTCACCCTGGTTTGGTCAAGGCAGGGGACGTCGCCGTATCGGTTCTTCTCCTGGTTAAAGGGAGCTCTGCAAAGAAGGAATCGGGCCAAATTAAATCCAGATCTTGCCCCCACCATTCAGAATCCCACCCTGCAAAATGTCCCGGATTTCTAGCATTGTAGCATGTTGACATCAACTAGCATTTGAATT
Organism: Anolis sagrei; assembly: GCF_037176765.1. Taxonomy (NCBI): domain Eukaryota; kingdom Metazoa; phylum Chordata; class Lepidosauria; order Squamata; family Anolidae; genus Anolis; species Anolis sagrei. Next base: position 8,605,624 of record NC_090029.1, read on the forward strand.
TTGGAGTATGACTCAGGAGAAGTTGTTTTTCTCAGAACGATCTATACTCATAATAAAAGTATTATAACTTTGACTTGATTATAAGCCAAGAGTGGGTTTTCAGCCTTAAAAAGGGGGTGAAAAACTCTGCTTATGCTTGAGTATATAGAATACATTTCTTAAGTGTAGCTCCATATATATATATATATATATATATATATGTATATATATACTAGCCATCCCCTGCCACGCGTTGCTGTGGCCCAGTCTGTGTATATGTGTTTTGTGTGTGTATATATATGTTTATATATATATATATATGTGTGTGTGTGTGTGTATATATATATGTTTATATGTGTGTGTGTATTGGTGTATATATGGGTGTCTGTTTGTTTGTTTGTATGTATGTATGTGTGTATATATATATATAGGTGTGTGTGGGTGTATATATATGTGTGTATTTGTGTGTTTATATGTGTACATGCATATTGTGTATATGTGTGTGCTTGTCTATATGGATATATGTGTGTATGTATGTGTATATGTATATGTGTACAGGTGTATATGTATGTGTGTATATTTGTGTGTGTTTGCATATATATGTGTGTGTGTGTATGTGTATGTATATATGTGTGCATGAATGTGTATGTGTGTATGTATGCATATATATATACACACACATATACATACGTGTGTGTATGATTGTATGCATGTGTATATGTATATATGTGTATATATGGTGCATTTTTAAGTCTGTTCCGCTGGGGTTTTGTGTGTGTGCGTGTGTGCATATACACACACACACACACACAAGTGTGTATGAATGTGTGCATGTGTATATGTATATATGGTGTATTTTTCGCATTTTTAAGTCTGTTCCGCTGGGGTTTTGTGTGTGTCTGTGTGTAAGAATGTGTGCATGTGTATATGTATATGAGTGTATGTGTATATATGGTGTTTTTTTTGCATTTTTAAGTCTGTTCCGCTAGGGTTTTGTGTGTGTTTGTGCATGTATGTATGTATGTACACACACACATACGTGTGTATGAATGTGTGCATGTGTATATGTATATGAGTGTATGTGTATATATGTATATATGGTGTATTTTTTGCGTTTTTAAGTCTGTTCCGCTGGGGTTGTGTGTGTGTGTGTGTGTTTGTGCGTATGTGTATATATATATATATATATATATATATATATACACACACACATATACATACACACACACACACACGTGTGTGTGTATGGATGTGTGCATGTGTATATGTATATGAATGTATGTGTATATATGGTGTTTTTTTTGCATTTTTAAGCCTGTTCCGCTAGGGTTTTGTGTGTGTTTCTGCATGTATGTATGTATGTACACACACATACGTGTGTATGAATGTGTGCATGTGTATATGTATATGAGTGTATGTATATATATGTATATATGGTGTACTTTTTGCATTTTTAAGTCTGTTCCTCTGGGGTTTTGTGTGTGTGTGTGTTTAGGGGTGATGGACACTCGTTGGACTGTTAGGTGTGTTGTGTCCAAATTTGGTGTCAATTTGTCCAGTGGTTTTTGAGTTATGCTAATCCCACAAACGAAAATTACATTTTTATTTATATAAATATGTAGTTGTGTGTGTGTGTATGTATACATACATACATACATACATACATATATATAATTTATATGTGTATGTATATGGCTGGTTGGCTCAGCTTTGGATAGCGAAGGTTTAATACCCCTGTGATGTTTTCTTTGCTGTCTGTGCCACTGTTTGGAAGTTTCCGCCTCACTATCTGCCTCTGTGATAACTCTATGTATCACGATTTTTGTTCCTGGGTTATCTATGCCATTTCCTAATGGGTTCTATCATAAAAACATGGGGAAAGTTTATTACATTCATAGAATCATAGAATCCAAGAGTTGGAAGAGACCTCATGGGCCATCCAGTCCAACCCCATTCTGCCAAGAAGCAGGAATATTGCATTCAAATCACCCCTGACAGATGGCCATCCAGCCTCTGTTTAAAAGCTTCCAAAGAAGCCTACACCACACTCCGGGGCAGAGAGTTCCACTGCTGAACGGCTCTCACAGTCAGGAAGTTCTTCCTCGTGTTCAGATGGAATCTCCTCTCTTGTAGTTTGAAGCCATTGTTCCGCGTCCTAGTCTCAAGGGAAGCAGAAAACAAGCTTGCTCCCTCCTCCTCCCTGTGGCTTCCTCTCACATATTTATACATGGCTATCATATCTCCTCTCAGCCTTCTCTTCTTCAGGCTAAACATGCCCAGCTCCTTAAGCCGCTCCTCATAGGGCTTGTTCTCCATACCCTTGATCATTTTAGTCGCCCTCCTCTGGACACATTCCAGCTTGTCAATATCTCTCTTGAATTGTGGTGCCCAGAGTTGGACACAATATTCCAGGTGTGGTCTAACCAAAGCGGAATAGAGGGATAGCATGACTTCCCTAGATCTAGACACTATGCTCCTATTGATGCAGGCCAAAATCCCATTGGCTTTTTTTGCCGCCACATCACATTCCTGGCTCATGTTTAACTTGTTGTCCACGAGGACTCCAAGATCTTTTTCACACGTACCGCTCTCAAGCCAGGCATCATCCCCCATTCTGTATCTTTGCATTTCGTTTTTCCTGACTAAGTGGAGTATCTTGCATTTGTCACTGTTGAACTTCATTTTGTTAGTTTTGGCCCATCTCTCTAATCTGTCAAGATCATTTTGAATTCGCACAAGCTTTGTTTCTGCAGGAGGGACATCCTGCTATAGCACACCTCCACCAATTCAGCCACAAAAACAACAAAGTTCCTGGATTAGAAGAACTATTTTCAAAGTAAGAACTGCAAAACTAAACAGGAGCATAATAATAATAATAATAATAATAATAATAATAATAATAATGTAATTGAATTTTGAGCCAGGACTCACAAGGAGCAGGCGAAGGTGCCGGCGGGGCTCCTCCTGCGGATGCCGTCGTACTCCTCGTAGAGCCCGCGCTTCTGCTTCTGCTCAACGTGCTCCAGCACCTCCTGTACCGTCATCCCCCTGGGCCCGGGGACGTGGACCGAGCCATTGTCCCGGGGGGAGACCAAGGGCACCAGGATCAGCTCGTCCAGGGGGTCCGGGTGGCCGTTCTGCTGTGGGAGGAACCGGCCGTTCCAGCTGACGGGATCCAGCTTGAGGGATCCGCCGAGATACTCCGGGAGACACTCCTGTGGGAGGTGTTCCTTCAGCTCGGACATCTTCACCATCTGGACCTGCAGGAAACGCATAGAGAGGTGTTGCACTCCAGGACAGGAAAAGCCCTCTGACTTTAAACACCACACCGTTGGATGGGAAACAATCCTTTTACTGAAGATAATTAAAAAGCAGTACAGTAAAAAAACACTTTAACGAAATAGGTAAATCCAATTAGGTAGGAAGATAAGCAGGAGCAAAGTAGTCCAGGGTAAATAGTCCAGCAAAGTCCATAAAAACAAAATCAAAACTTCCCAAATAAAATGCAAGAAATCAGGAAGCATGAATATAAAAGCGAAGAATCCAAGAATCAAAACCATGAAACAAAGACACTTAAAACATGGATTTTCCAAGCAAAGCTTCCATGAAACAAGGACGAGATCTTGACTTGATTCCAAACGATGCTTCATCTGACTACATCTCCTGTACTGGGAGTTTTATCTCCTCATTAGCTATGTCTCTAATGCTCAGAAACTGGTTTTGCTTTAGCGGGAACACCTCAGCAAGCGAGAGTCCAAAAGTGGCAGGCTCAAACCAGGACCTCAATCCGTGGGTGATACCAGATGAGAGACTCCTCCCTGGGAACACAGAAGATTGGGCGACTTGGAAGGCGCTGAACAGACTGCGCTGTGGCACCACGAGATGCAGAGCCAACCTCAAGAAATGGGGCTACAAAGTGGAATCCACGACATGCAAGTGTGGAGAAGAGCAGATCTTGACTTGATTCCAAACGATGCTTCATCTGACTACATCTCCTGTACTGGGAGTTTTATCTCCTCATTAGCTATGTCTCTAATGCTCAGAAACTGGTTTTGCTTTAGCGGGAACACCTCAGCAAGCGAGAGTCCAAAAGTGGCAGGCTCAAACCAGGACCTCAATCCGTGGGTGATACCAGATGAGAGACTCCTCCCTGGGAACACAGAAGATTGGGCGACTTGGAAGGCGCTGAACAGACTGCGCTGTGGCACCACGAGATGCAGAGCCAACCTCAAGAAATGGGGCTACAAAGTGGAATCCACGACATGCAAGTGTGGAGAAGAGCAGATCTTGACTTGATTCCAAACGATGCTTCATCTGACTACATCTCCTGTACTGGGAGTTTTATCTCCTCATTAGCTATGTCTCTAATGCTCAGAAACTGGTTTTGCTTTAGCGGGAACACCTCAGCAAGCGAGAGTCCAAAAGTGGCAGGCTCACACAAAGAACCTCAATCAATGGCTGGTGCCAAATGAGAGACTTCCCCCTGGGCACACAGAAAACTGAACGACTTGGAAGGCGCTGAACAGACTACGCTCTGGTACCACGAGATGCAGAGCCAACCTTAAGAAATGGGGCCACAAAGTGGAATCCAAAACATGCGAGTATGGAGAAGAGCAAACTACAGACCAACTGTGATGCAACCTGAGCCCTGCAACATGCACAATGGAGGACCTCCTTGCAGCAACACCAGAGGCACTCCAAGTGGCCAGCTACTGGTCAAAGGACATTTAAATCAACTACCAAGCTTGCAAACTTTGTGTTTTGTTTGTTTGTTTATTACAAAATGCAATACAACTGTTTTGACTCACAAGGAGCAGGCAAAGGTGCCGGTGGGGCTCCTCCTGCTGACACAATAAATAAATAAGCTGAGAAGTTATTATCTTTTTCTCTCGGAGCCTGGCAGAACGCCGAAACCGCTGTTTGGCTCTCCTGTTTTGACTGATCTCCTTCCATCTATCTATTTGCTCATTAATTTCTGCAGCTGGGCCAGGTGCCGAGCTGTTTTCATGTTCCCTCTCATGGCGACTCTCTGCTAACAATTCAGAAAGCACACCATCATCCCCACACCCCTCAGGGACATTCTCATGGGAAACAACACTTTGAACAGGGATCTCCTGGTCATTCTCTGCATCAATATCACTGACCACACCATTGCCATCTTGAAACTCATTGATATCACTCCCCACATCCAAAGCACCCTGATCCTGGAACACAATCACAGGCTGAGCTCCAACAAGAGGGTCCACAACACTATTTAACAAAATTTGAAAAATGTCCTGTTCCAGGTTTGAAAGTTGTTATCTCCTGTTTAATTGTGCGGGCCTTACTTTGAAAGCATTGGAAATTCCATAACCTATTGGAAATAAGTGCCCCATATTTATCATGTCATCAGCAACCATACCATTGTATTACATTTCTAACAGAACAAAACAAACAAACAGATAAAAAACCACAAATTTTGCAAACTTGGTAGTTGATTAAATGTCCTTTGACCAGTATCTGGCCACTTGGAGTGCCTCTGGGGTTGCCGCAAGAAGGTCCTCCCTTGTGCATGTGGCAGGGCTCAGGGTGGATTGCAGCAGGTGGTCAGTGGTTTGCCCTTCTCCACACTCGCATGTCGTAGATTCCACTTTGTGGCCCCATTTCTTAAGACTGGCTCTGCATCTCGTGGTGCCAAAGCGCAGTCTGTTCAGCGCCTTCCAAGTCGCCCAATCTTCTGTGTGCCCAGGGGGGAGTCTCTCATCTGGTATCACCCACGGATTGAGGTGCTGGGTTTGGGCCTGCCACTTTTGGACTCTCGCTTGCTGAGGTGTTCCAGCGAGTGTCTTTGTAGATCTTAGAAAACTATTTCTAGATTTAAGTCGTTGACGTGCTGGCTGATACCCAAACAAGGGATGAGCTGAAGATGTCTCTGCCTTGGTCCTTTCACTATTGGCTGCCACTTCCCGGCGGATGTCAGGTGGTGCAATACCAGCTAAGCAGTGTAATTTCTCCAGTGGTATAGGGCGCAGACACCCCGTGATAATGCGGCATGTGTCATTAAGAGCCACATCCACTGTTTTAGTATGGTGAGATGTGTTCCACACTGGGCATGCGTACTCAGCAGCAGAGTAGCATAGCGCAAGGGCAGATGTCTTCACTGTATCTGGTTGTGATCCCCAGGTTGTGCCAGTCAGCTTTCGTATGATATTGTTTCTAGTGGCCACTTTTTGCTTGATGTTCAGGCAGTGCTTCTTGTAGGTCAGAGAACGGTCCAGAGTGACTCCCAGGTATTTGGGTGCGCTGCAATGCTCCAGTGGGATTCCTTCCCAGGTCATCCTCAGAGCTCGTGATGCTTGTCTGTTCTTAAGGTGAAAAGCACATGTCTGTGTTTTAGATGGGTTAGGGATCTGCTGGTTTTCCCTGTAATAGGCAGTAAGAGCACCTAGAGCTTTGGAGAGCGTCTGTTCAACCATCTCAAAGCTCCCTGCTTGAGTGGTAATGGCACGATCATCAGCATAGATGAAACTCTATTCCCTTCTGGCAGTGGCTGGTCATTTGTGTAGATGTTGAACATGGATGGAGCAAGCACGCTCCCCTGAGGCAGGCCCTTCTTCTGTTTCCACCATCTGCTTCTCTGGCCCTGGAACTCAACAAAAAAGCTCCTGTTTTGTAGTATCATAGAATCATAGAATCAAATCAAAGAGTTGGAAGAGACCTCATGGGCCATCCAGTCCAACCCCATTCTGCCAAGAAGCAGGAATATTGCATTCAAATTACCCCTGACAAATGGCCATCCAGCCTCTGCTTAAAAGCTTCCAAAGAAGGAGCCTCCACCACACTCCGGGGCAGAGAGTTCCACTGCTGAACGGCTCTCATAGTAGGTTTCCTATGAGGCGGGTGAGGTGGTCGTCCTTGGTGAAGTGCCCCATAAGGTAAAAATGATGTCACGTCCGTTTGGCCAGGATTGAAAAATCAGCGGATGACCCAAAATGCAGACTGTGCAAGGAAGCTGATGAAACCATGCATCGTCTCCTCAGCTGTTGGAAGAAAATTGCACAGACGGACTACAAACAGAGGCACAACTCTGTGGCCCAGATGATTCACTGGAACGTATGTCACAAGGACTACCTGCAGTAGGAAAGAACTGGTGGGATCATAAACCTGGTTCACTTCCATTCCATACTAAACCCCACCAAACCGGACTTCAATCTCTCACCCTTTCCCGGAGTTTCTCCTTAAGCAAGAGGCTGATGATGGAGTAAGGCACCCGGAACCACATCGGAGCGCCCACGATGAAGACCTTCTTCAAGCGAGCCGGGAAGGCTCCCTGAGAAGAGACAAAAAAGGGATTTTGGAGACAAAAAGTATAAGCCGACCCGGATATAAGCCGACCCGGATATAAGCCGAGGCACCTAATTTGACCACAAATAATTGGGAATACGTATTGACTTGAGTATAAGCTGAGAGTGGGAAATGCAGCAGGTACGGACGGGTACATTTCAAAATAAAAATAGATACCAATAAAATTACATTAATTGAGGCATCAATAGGTTAAATGTTTTTTTTAATATTTACATAAAGCTGTAATTTAAGATAAGATTGTCCAACTCTGATTAAACCATTATTCTGACCTTCTTCAATGTAAATGTGCTTATGTATCCTTCCAATGATAACAAAGAGAGTAAAATAATAGAGGCAATAATACAAATAGAGTGAAATAATGGAAATGTAATAATAACAGTAATAATAGGGTGAAAGAATGGAAATGTAATAACAGTAATAATAGTGTAACATAATAAATTTAATAATAATAAGAGTAGAATAATGTAAGTGTAATAATAATAATAATAATTGGAGTAAAATAATAAATGTAATAATGATAGAGTAAAACAGTAAATGTAATAATAGTAAGAGTATAATAATGTAAATGTAATAATAGAGTAAAACAATAAATGTAATAATAATAATAATAAATGGATTAAACAGTAAATGTAATAATAAATGGAGAAAAATAATAAATGTAATAATAATAAGAGTAGAATAATGTAAATGCAGTAATAGAGTAAAACAATAAATGGAATAATAATAAATGGAGTAAAATAATAAATGCAATAATAATAGAGTAAACCAGTAAATGTAATAATATTATTAAATGGAGTAAAATAATAGATGTAATAATATTATTAAATGGAGTAAAATAATAGATGTAATAATAATAGAGTATAATAATGTACATGTAATAATAAGAGTAAAATAATGTAATAATAATAATAAATGGAGTAAAACAATAAATGTAATAATAATAGAGCAAAACAATAAATGTAATAATAATAGAGCAAAACAATAAATGTAATAATAATAGAGCAAAACAATAAATGTAATAATAATAGAGCAAAACAATAAATGTAGTAATAATAGAGCAAAACAATAAATGTAATAATAATAGAGCAAAACAATAAATGTAATAATAATAGAGCAAAACAATAAATGTAATAATAATAATAAATGGAGTAAAACAATAAATGGTAATAATAATAGAGTAAAACAGTAAATGTAATAAAAATAAATGGAGTAAAATAATAGATGTAATAAAAATGGAGTATAATAATGTAAATGTAATAAGAGTAAAATAATGTAAGTGTAATAATAATAAATGGAGTAAAACAATAAATGTAATAATAATAATAATAAAAATGGAGTAAAATAATAAATGTAATAATAATAGAGTAAAACAATAAATGTAATAATAATAGAGCAAAACAATAAATGTAATAATAATAGAGCAAAACAATAAATGTAATAATAATAATAAATGGAGTAAAACAATAAATGTAATAATAATAGAGTAAAACAGTAAATGTAATAAAAATAAATGGAGTAAAATAATAGATGTAATAAAAATGGAGTATAATAATGTAAATGTAATAAGAGTAAAATAATGTAAGTGTAATAATAATAAATGGAGTAAAACACTAAATGTAATAATAATAATAATAAAAATGGAGTAAAATAATAAATGTAATAATAATAGAGTAAAACAATAAATGTAATAATAATACGAGTATAAGAATGTAATAATAGAGTAAAACAATAAATGTAATAATAAATGGAGTAAAATAATAGATGTAATAATAATAGAGTAAAACAATAAATGTAATAATATTATTAAATGGAGTAAAATAATAGATGTAATAAAAACGGAGTATAATAATGTAAATGTAATAATAGAGTAAAACAATAAATATAATAATAATAAATGAAGTAAAATAATAAATATAATAATAACAGTAAAATGATAAATGTAATAATAATAGAGTAAAACAATATATATAATTAAAAATAATAGAGTAAAATAATAAAGGTAATAATAATAATAAATGAAGTAAAATAATAAATGTAATAATAGAGTAAAACAGTAAATATAATAATAATAATAATAAATGGAGTAAAATAATAGATGTAATAAAAATGGAGTATAATAATGTAAATATAATAGAGTAAAACAATAAATGTAATAATAATAATAGAGCATAATAATGTAAATGTAAGAGTAAAATAATAAAAGTAATAATAACAGTAAAATGATAAATGTATTAATAATAATAGAGTAAAACAATATATGCAATTAAAAATAATAGAATAAAATAATAAATGTAATAATAATAATAAATGGAGTAATATAATAAATGTAATAATAATAGAACACAATAATGTAAATGTAATAATAAAGAGAGTAAAATAATAAAAGTAATAATAACAGTAAAATGATAAATGTAATAATAATAATAGAGTAAAACAATATATGTAATTAAAAATAATAGAATAAAATAATACATGTAATAATAATAATAAATGGAGTAATATAATAAATATAATAATAATAAATCGAGTACAATAATAAATGTAATAATAATAGAGTAAAATAATGTAAATGCAATAATAATAGAGTAAAATAATAAAAATGATAATAATAGAGTAAATTAATAAATTTATTTAAAAATATTAATAACAGAGTAAAATAATAAATAACTTTGACTTGAGTATAAGCCTAAACTCTGCTTATTCCCAAATATATATGGTATTGCAGTTTGTCACCACTTGAACTGGCTTGGCACCAATCTATAGAATCCTAAGACGTGTAGTTTGGCAGTCTCCGGTATTTATTTATCGTTTCATCAGCAACCATACCATTATATTACAATTCCAACAGAGCAAAACAAACACACAGATTAAAAAGAAAAAGAAAAAAACACACAGATTTTGCAAATTTGGTAGTTGGTTAAATGTCCTTTGACCAGTATCTGGCCACTTGGAGTGCCTCTGGGGTTGCCGCAAGAAGGTCCTCCATTGTGCATGTGGCAGGGCTCAGGCTGCATTGCAGCAGGTGGTCAGTGGTTTGCTCTTCTCCACACTCGCATGTCGAGGATTCTACTTTGTAGCCCCATTTCTTAAGATTGGCTCTACATCTCGTGGTGCCAGAGCGCAGTCTGTTCAGCGCCTTCCAAGTCGCCCAGTCTTCTGTGTGCCCAGGGGGGAGTCTCTCATTTGGTATCACCCACGGATTGAGGTGCTGGGTTTGAGCCTGCCACTTTTGGACTCTCGCTTGCTGAGGTGTTCCAGCGAGTGTCTCTGTAGATCTAAGAAAACTATTTCTTGATTTAAGTCGTTGACGTGCTGGCTGATACCCAAACAGGGGATGAGCTGGAGATGTCTCTGCCTTGGTCCTTTCACTATTGGCTGCTACTTCCTGGCGGATGTCAGGTGGTGCAATACCGGCTAAGCAGTGTAATTTCTCCAGTGGTGTAGGGCGCAGACACCCCGTGATAATGCAGCATGTCTCATTAAGAGCCACATCCACTGCTTTAGTGTGGTGAGATGTGTTCCACACTGGGCATGCATACTCAGCAGCAGAGTAGCACAGTGCAAGGGCAGGTGTCTTCAGTGTGTCTGGTTGTGATCCCCAGGTTGTGCCAGTCAGCTTTCGTATGATATTGTTTCTAGCGCCCACTTTTTGCTTGATGTTCAGGCAGTGCTTCTTGTAGGTCAGAGCACGGTCCAGAGTGACTCCCAGGTATTTGGGTGTGCTGCAATGCTCCAGTGGGATTCCTTTCCAGGTAATAATCCTCAGAGCTCGGGATGCTTGTCTGTTCTTAAGGTGAAAGGCGCATGTCTGTGTTTTAGATGGATTAGGGATCAGCTGGTTTTCCCTGTAATAGGCAGTAAGAGCACCTAGAGCTTCGGAGAGCTTCTGCCGTCTCAAAGCTCCCTGCTTGAGCGGTGATGGCACGATCATCGGCATAGATGAAGCTCTCTGTCCCTTCTGGCCGTGGCTAGTCATTTGTGTAGATGTTGAACATGGATGGAGCAAGCACGCTCCCCTGAGGCAGGCAGTCTCTGGTAAAAAAAGTCCTTGCAAAACTACATCTCCCAGGATCTCCTAGCACTGAACCATAACAGCTCAAGTGGTGCCAAACTGCATCCATTCCAGAGTGTAGATGCACCCTTATTTTGTCTTTTTTAATCTCACGGATATATTTATAGTCCCATCAAAGCCCTTTATTATTTTTTTCAAGGGTCATTCGCAAGACAGGAAATGCCTGCTTTGGACTTTTCCGGGAACTGGCTGCAAAAACACCTCGGATGAACTGCGGAGACGGACTGTTTACGACTAACGCCGCCGGATTTCGGATGTCGCAGCAAAGAACGCGAGCCCTTGGGGTGAAAAGTCGACTTTTTTGCAATTGCAACACAAATGCCCGTTTGTGGTTCTGCTTGGGAGCGGAAAAATGGGGGAAATAAAGCGCTTTCTGACCTTCAGTAAGTTGAGGATCTTTTTGCTGAGATCGAGTTCGAAGTTGGTATAATGGGACCCCGCCATGTCGTATATAAACACCAGGCCGTTCCGTTGGGTTTCAAAGCTACGTGCAAAAGAGAGGAAAGGTTAGGGATTTGGAGCACGGAACGCCAAATTCACGCGCGATTACCAGGGAAAATGGTCCTCAAACGCCATTCGGACTCACCTCTCCACGGCCCGGTCCAGCAAGTAGAAGAGCGCTTGGAGCACCACATGCTGGACACTCTTGTTGGGGTGGTGCAACTTGGCGGTGAAAAGGGCAATCGAGGCGCCAGACGGGTCTCGCACGCTCTGCAAAAGGACGGAGAGATCAGCCGAAAAAGGGAAAGAAGACGAGGAAGACAGCCAACACTGACTCCGGCAAACGTAATTAACAGTACAAAAGTCCTCTCCAGTTTGGACTATGGAAAATGCAATGAAAGGTACAAAACCCTGTCTAATTTGGACCATGGCAAACTTAATTAAAGGTACAAAAGCCCTCCCCGAATGTTGACCTTGGAAAACTTAATTAAAAGTACAAAGACCCTCCCCAATTATTGACCATGGCAAACTTAATTAAAGGTACCAAAGCCCTCTCCGAATGTTGACCGTGGCAAACTTAATTAAAGGTACCAAAGCCCTCTCCGAATGTTGACCATAGCAAACTTAATTAAAGGTGCAAAAGCGCTCTCTAAATGCTGACCATGGCAAACTTAATTAAAGGTACCAAAGCCCTCTCCGAATGTTGACCGTGGCAAACTTAATTAAAGGTACAAAAGCCCTCTCCGAGTGTTGACCATGGAAGACTTAATTAAAGGTGCAAAAGCGCTAAATGTTGACCATGGAAGACTTAATTAAAGGTACAAAAGCCCTCTCCGAGTGTTAACCATGGCAAACTTGATTAAAGGTACAAAAGCCCTCTCCAAATGTTGACCTTGGAAAACTTAATTAAAGGTACAAAGGCCCTCTCCGAATGTTGACCATGGAAGACTTAATTAAAGGTACAAAGGCCCTCTCCGAATGTTGACCGTAGCAAACTTAATTAAAGGTGCAAAAGCGCTCTCTAAATGCTGACCACAGAAGACTTAATTAAAGGTACAAAAGCCCTCTCCGAGTGTTGACCATGGCAAACTTGATTAAAGGTACAAAAGCCCTCTCCAAATGTTGACCATGGAAAACTTAATTAAAGGTACAAAAGTCATTAGCTATATTGAAAGACACCAAAGACACCTGCAATGTTGACCATGGCAAACTTAATTAAAGGTACAAAAGCCCTCTCCAAGTGTTGACCATGGCAAAACTTAATTAAAGGTACAAACGCCCACCTCCAAATGTTGACCATGGCAAACTTAATTAAAGGTAACAAAGTCATCAGCAATGTTGAAAGACACGAAAGCCACCTTCAGTGTTGACCATGACAAACTTAATGAAAGGTACCAAAGCCACCTGCAATGTTGACCATGGCAAACTTAATTAAAGATACAAAAGCCCTCTCCAAGTGTTGACCATGGCAAAACTTAATTAAAGGTACCAAAGCCACCTGCAATGTTGACCATGGCAAACTTAATGAAAGGTACCAAAGCCAGCTCTAATGTGGACCGTGGCAAACCTAATTAAAGGTACCAAAGCCAACTTCTATGTTGACCGTGGTAAACTTAATTAAAGGAACCAAAGCCACCTCTAATGTTGACTGTGGCAAACTTAATGAAAGACACCAAAGCCTTTTCCAATGTTGACCATGGCAAACTTAATTAAAGGTACTAAACCCACCTCTAATTTTGACCTTGACAAACTTAATGAAAGACACCAAATCCACCTCTAGTGTTGGCCATGGCAAACTTAATGAAAGACACCAAAGCCTTTTCCAATGTTGACCATGGGAAACTTAATTAAAGGCACCAAAGCCACCTGCAATGTTGATCATGGTAAACTTAACTAAAGGTACCAAAGCCACCTCCAGTGTTGACCATGTCAAACTTAAAGGTACAAAAGCCTTCTCCGAATGTTGACCATGGCAAACTTACTTAAAGGTACAAAAGCCCTCTCCAATTTTGATTCTGGACAACTGAACTAAAGGTACCAAAGCGCTTTCAGTTTTGATTCTGACAAACCTAATTAAAAGTACCAAAGCCCACTACAGTTTTAATGAAAGGAACCAAAGCCCTTTCCAATGTTGCCCATGGCAAACTTAATTAAAGGCACCAAAGCGCTCTCCAGTTTTGAGCAGCCTGTAAGAGCCCAAGGCAATGCCTGACTCACCAGGATGGTGAACTTGCCGCTCAGCAGCTCCGATCGGAGGGGCTCCTCGTGGGGCTTCAATTTCACAATCCCTTCCTTCAGCCTGGTTTCCTGCGTGACAAGGAGACAGTGGTCATGCACCACGGAAAAACAAAAGGATGTACCAATGTGGTTTATTCCGGTCTTACACATGGCCAGCTGGGGAATTCCCCGCTACCTTTCAGGAACCCCCCCCCCCCCCCCCCCCCGGGTCAAACTTGTCTAGCCAGCTTTTGTAAGAATGGACATAAATAATATCCACCAAGAGTGAGAGAATTGTGTTGTCGAAAGCTTTCAGGGTGGGAATCGCTAGGTTGCGGTGAGTTTTCCGGTCTATCTGGCCATGTACCAGAAGCATTCTCTCCTTACGTTTTGCCCACATTTATGGCAGGCATCCTCAGAGGTTGTGAGGCCTGTTGGAGACTAGGAAAATGTTGACCATGGCACTTAATTAAAGGTACAAAAGTCCTCTCTAAATATTGACCATGGCAAATTTAATTAAAGGCACAAAAGCCCTCTCCAAGTGTTGACTATGGCAAATTTAGTTAAAGGTACAAAAGCCCTGTCTAAATATTGACCATGGCAAACTTAATTAAAGGTACAAAAGCCCTCTCCGAATGTTGACCATGGCAAACTTAATTAAAGGTACAAAAGCCCCCTCCAAATGTTGACCATGGCAAACTTAATTAAAGGTACAAAAGTCCTCTCTAAAGATTGACTATGGCAAACATAATTAAAAGTACAAAAGCCCTCTCTAAATATTAACCATGGCAAACTTAATTAAAAGTACAAAAGCCCTCTCCAAGTGTTGACCATGGCAGACTTGATTAAAGGTGCACAAGCCCTCTCCAAGTGTTGACCATGGCAAACTTAATTAAAGGTGCAAAAGCCCTCTCTAAATATTGACCATGGTACACTTAATTAAAGGTACAAAAGCCCTCTCTAAATATTGACCATGGCAAACTTAATTAAAGGTACCAAGGCCCTCTCCAAATGTTGACCATGGCAGACTTAATTAAAGGTACAAAAGCCCTCCCCGAATGTTGACCATGGCAAACTTAATTAAAGGTACAAAAGCTTTCTCCAAATGTTGACCATGGCAAACTTAATTGAAAGTACCAAAGCCCACTCCAATGCTGGTATTGGCAAAATTAATGAAAGGTACAAAAGCCCTCTCCGAATGTTGACCATGGCAAACTTAATTAAAGGTACAAAAGCCCCCTCCAAATGTTGACCATGGCAAACTTAATTAAAGGTACAAAAGTCCTCTCTAAAGATTGACTATGGCAAACATAATTAAAAGTACAAAAGCCCTCTCTAAATATTAACCATGGCAAACTTAATTAAAAGTACAAAAGCCCTCTCCAAGTGTTGACCATGGCAGACTTAATTAAAGGTGCACAAGCCCTCTCCAAGTGTTGACCATGGCAAACTTAATTAAAGGTGCAAAAGCCCTCTCTAAATATTGACCATGGTACACTTAATTAAAGGTACAAAAGCCCTCTCTAAATATTGACCATGGTACACTTAATTAAAGGTACAAAAGCCCTCTCTAAATATTGACCATGGCACACTTAATTAAAGGTACAAAAGCCCTCTCCAAGTGTTCCCCATGGCAAACTTAATTAAAGGTACCAAGGCCCTCTCCAAATGTTGACCATGGCAGACTTAATTAAAGGTACAAAAGCCCTCCCCGAATGTTGACCATGGCAAACTTAATTAAAGGTACAAAAGCTTTCTCCAAATGTTGACCATGGCAAACTTAATTGAAAGTACCAAAGCCCACTCCAATGCTGGTATTGGCAAAATTAATGAAAGGTACAAAAGCCCTCTCCAAATATTGACCATGGCAAACTTAATTAAAGGTACAAAAGCCCTCTCCGAGTGTTGACCATGGCAAACTTAATTAAAGGTACAAAAGCCCTCTCTAAATATTGACTATGGCAAACTTAATTAAAGGTACAAAAGCCCTCTCCAAGTGTTGACCATGGCAGACTTAATTAAAGGTGCACAAGCCCTCTCTAAATTATATATCTGAAGAATGATGTCCAGGGTGGGAGGAAGAACTCTTGTTTGCTAGAGGCTAGTGTGAATGTTCTAAATGGCCAGTTTGATTAGCACTGAATGGCCTTGCAGCTTCAAAGCATGGCTGATTGCTGCCTGTGGGGACCCTTTCTTTGGAGGTGTTGCCTCCAACTTCTCCTACCCTGGACATTCCACAGATATGCAAACCTCACTTACCTAGTATCCAACAGACATCCCAACCTCTGAGGATATCCTGCCATAGATGTGGGCGAAATGTCAGGAGAGAATGCTTCCGGAACTTGACCAGACAGATCGGAAAACTCACAGCAACCCAGTGAGAGCCTATTTAACTTGGGAACGATGCGCCTGCTTTGTACGCCACGCTTACCCGATAGGAGTGGAAGAGCTCGATCGCTCGGAGGACGTCAAACTTCCTGGCCATGAGGAACTTGACGGCCACGTTCCAGGAGAGCGGAGAGACATTGTATTGGACCGTCCACTTGTTGATCTCTTCCAAAAACTGCTTGGTGGCCTTTTTTAGGAAAAGAAGGAAAAAGGAATGGGGGGGGAAGAAGGAGAAGATGATATAGTGTTTGTTCAAGATCCCCATCTTTGCACAACTTAAGATGATATGATGGGATTTGAAGCAGCTCACAATTGTATAAACAAGGGTTGAATGGAAAGTAATGCCTCCACCTTCCTAACTCCTCAACAGATGGCAGTACTGGTATGTGGCAGGTACTGGCTTGTTCAGTAGACTCTCCTCTACCGTTCAATTTCGGCAGGAAGCCTTAGCATTGAATGGTCGTGTTGTTAAAGTGCAAAGTAATGCCTCCACCCTCGTACCTCCATAACAGATGGCTGTACTGGTATGTGGCAGGTACTGGCTTGTTCAGTAGACTCTCCTCTACAGTTCCATTTTGGTGGGAAGCCTTAGCATTGAACGGTTGTGTTGTTAAAGTGCAAAGTAATGCCTCCACCTTTGTACCTCCTCAACAGATGGCAGTACTGGTATGTGGCAGGTACTGGCTTGTTCAGTAGACTCTCCTCTACAGTTCTATTTTGACGGAAAACCTTAGCATTGAACGGTTGTGTTGTTAAAGTGGGAAGTATGGAACCCTGCGCAGACCGTCGGTCAATGCGACTTAAGCAATGTATGTGGCAGGTACTCGCTTGTTCAGTAGACTCTCCTCTACAGTTCCAGTCTGCCAGGAAGCCTTAGCATTGAATGGTCGTGTTGTTAAAGTGTGAAGTATGGAACCCTGCGCAGATGGTCGGTCAATGCGACTTAAGCAATGTATGCGGCAGGTACTGGCTTGTTCAGTAGACTCTCCTCTACAGTTCCAGTTTACTGGGAAGCCTTAGCATTGAACGGTTGTGGTTCTGGCTAACATTTTTGAGTTATTACTATATTCGAAAAACTCCCTTTTCAAATATTTCAAATTCTTTTGAACCTCATCTATTTCTATCTTACCTAGTTCTTCTTTCTTTGCTCTCAATTCGATATATATTTTTATTATATATTGTTTTTATAATATTTCCATGTCCTTTTCCAGTTTATTTTTCCTTTCTTCTTGTCTTTTTTAAAGATTATACATTTCTTTTATACATAATCCTCTTGCCACGGCTTTCATAGTGTCCCAGAATATATTTCTTGATACAGTGCTATTATTTATATCCCATATTTCTTGCCAATCAGATCCAATTCTCCTAATAATTTCCTCATGGTTTAGTATATTGGAATTTAATCTCCATCTTATTTCTTCATAATCTTGTTTGTTTATAATTTCTAAGTTTACTATAGCATGGTCTGATATTCTTATTATTCCTATTTTTGTGTTGTTAAAGTGCGAAGTATGGAACCTTGTGCAGACGGTTGGTCAATGCAACTTAAGCAATGTATGTGGCAGGTACTCGCTTGTTCAGTAGACTCTCCTCTACAGCTCCAGTTTGGCAGGAAGCCTTAGCATTGAACGGTGGTGTTGTTAAAGTGTGAAGTATGGAACCCTGCGCAGACGGTCGGTCAATGCGACTTAAGCAATGTATGTGGCAGATACTGGCTTGTACAGTAGACTCTCCTCTACAGTTCCAGTTTGCCGGGAAGCCTTAGCATTGAACGGTTGTGTTGTTAAAGTGGAAAGTATGGAACACTGCGCAGACAGTCGGTCAATGCGACTTAAGCAATATATGCGGCAGGTACTGGCTTGTTCAGTAGACTCTCCTCTACAGTTCCAGTTTGCCGGGAAGCCTTAGCATTGAACGGTTGTGTTGTTAAAGTGTGAAGTATGGAACCCTGCGCAGACGGTCGGTCAATGCGACTTAAGCAATGTATGTGGCAGGTACTGGCTTGTTCAGTAGACTCTCCTCTACACTTCCATTTTGGGAGGAAGCCTTAGCATTGAACGGTTGTGTTGTTAAAGTGGAAAGCATGGAACCCTGCGCAGACGGTCGGTCAATGCGACTTAAGCAATGTATGCGGAAGGTACTGGCTCGTTCAGTAGACTCTCCTCTACAGCTCCAGTTTGCCGGGAAGCCTTAGCATTGAACGGTTGTGTTGTTAAAGTGGAAAGTATGGAACCCTGCGCAGACGGTCGGTCAATGCGACTTAAGCAACGTGCAGTCATTGAATGTTTGACCGCAGAAGGTGGCACCTCAACATCTTTAAACTTACTCGCCCAACGACACACACTACCCACATCAACACAACCACCATAAACAGTTTGCATTCTCTGATGAATCTCCTTTCGGGTGACAGAAAGAAAGAAATTGTATAAACAAGGGTTGAATGAAAAGTAACGCCTCCACCTTCGTAACTCCTCAACTGATGTCAGTACTGGTATGCGGCAGGTACTGGCTTGTTCAGTAGACTCTCCTCTACAGTTCCAGTTTGCCGGGAAGCCTTAGCATTGAACGGTTGTGTTGTTAAAGTGGAAAGTATAGAACCCTGTGCAGACGGTCGGTCAATGCGACATAAACAACGTGCAGTCATTGAATTTTTGACTGCAGAAGGAGGCACCTCAACATCTTTAAACTTACTCTCCCAACGACACACACTACCCACATCAACACAATCACCATAAACAGTTTGCATTCTCTGAGGAATCTCTTTTGGGGTGACAGAAAGAAAGAAAGAAAGAAAGAAAGAAAGAAAGGAAGGAAGAGGGAGGGAGGAAAAGAGGGAGGGAAGGATGGAACCAAAGAGCATTAGAAGGAAGGAAACAGGTAGAGAAGGAAGAAAGGAGAGAAAGAAGGAGGGGGGGGGGAGGAAGGAAAGAGGGAGGGAAGGAGAGAAAGAAAGAGAGAGAGAGAGAGAGAGAGAGAGGGAGGGAAAGGATGGAACCAAAGAGCATTAGAAGGAAGGAAGGAAAGCAGTAGAGAAGGAAGAAAGGAGAGAAAGGGGGTGGGAAAGAAAAAGGGGGAAGGAAGGAAAGAGAGATGGAAGGAGAGAATGAAAGAAAAAAAGAAAGAAAGAAAGAAAGAAAGAAAGAGGGAAGGAAGGAAAGAGAAAAGGAAGGATGGAACCAAAGAGCATTGGAAGGAAGGAAAGAAAGAGGTAGAGAAGGAAGAAAGGAGAGAAAGAATAAGGGGGAAGGAAGGAAAGAGGGACGGAAGGAGGGAAAGAAAGAAAGAAAGAAAGAGAAAAGGAAGGATGGAACCAAAGAGCATTGGAAGGAAGGAAAGAGGTAGAGAATAAAGGAGAGAAAGAGGGAGGGAAAGGAAAAGGGGGAAGGAAGGAAGGAAGGAAGGAAGGAAGGAAGGAAGGAAGGAAGGGGAGAAAAAATAAAGAAAGAAAGAAAGAGGGAGGGAAGGAGGGAGGGAGGGAAGAAAAGAGAGAAGGAAGGATAGAACTAAAGAGCAAAGGAAGGCAGGAAAGAAAGAGAAGGAAGGAGAGAAAGAGGAAGGGAAAGGAAAAGAGGGAAGGAAGGAAAGAGGGACGGAAAGAAAGAAAGAAAGAAAGAGTGAAGGAAGGAAGGAAGGAAGGAGAAAAGGAAGGATAGGACCAAAGAGCATTGGAAGGAAGGAAAGAAAGAGGTAGTGAAGGAAGGAGAGAAAGAGGGAGGGGAAGGAAAAGGGGGGAGGAAGGAAGGAAGGAGAGAAAGAAAGAGAGAGAGAAAGAGGGAGGGAGGGAAGGAAAGAGAGAAGGAAGGATGGAACCAAAGAGCAAAGGAAGGAAGGAAAAAAGAGGTAGAGAAGGAAGGAGAGAAAGGGGGAGGGAAAGAAAAAAGGGGAAGGAAGGAAAGAAGGAGATAAAGAAAGGAGGAGAGAAAGAGAGAGGAAAGGTTGACCACAGCAACACATGACGGGTACAGCTGATAAATAAATAATAATTTTTTTTCCCAGATTGCCACGACTCAAGTGGATTTATAGTTTGGCGAAGCACCAGCACTCTTTGGCAACGAAGGCTAAAGACCTTATAAAACTATAACTCCCAGGATTCTATGGGAATACCAACTGTATTCATTCGACAGTGCAGAACCGAACTCCAAATGCATTATTGTCTTGCTGACATCTCCCATGGGAGGGCAAGGATGCCAAATCCCATCATGTTCCATCTGAACATTAGGAAGAACTCCATCTGAACATTAGGAAGAACTTCCTGACAGTGAGAGCTGTTCAGCAGTGGAACTCTCTGCCCAGGAGTGTGGTGGAGGCTCCTTCTTTGGAAGCTTTTAAACAGAGGCTGGATGGCCATCTGTCAGGGGTGATTTGAATGCAATATTCCTGCTTCTTGGCAGAATGGGGTTGGACTGGATGGCCCATGAGTTCTCTTCCAACTCTTTGATTCTATGATTCTATCCCCTCTCGAGGCGTCGAGGAAAACTTTTGGACCGTTGCTGGTCTCTTCCCGGAAAATCAGAGGAACGGGATTGCAATGCCTTTCAGGCCGCTTGAGTCCTTCTGGGCTTTGAAAGGACAAACATATTTGAGGAATGACTCATGGAAAACAAGCCGGGTTTGGGCTCCCTTTGCAACAAACTTCTCTTTGGCAAAGGGAGATCCGATCAAGGTCTCAAATTTTGGAGTTGTAGTTTACCTACGACCAGAGAGCACTGTGGACTCAATAGATCCAGACCAAACCTGGCATGGATACTCATATGCCCAAATGTGGACACTGGTGGAGTTTGGGGTAAAATAGACCTTGACATTTGGGAGTTGTAGCTGCTGGGATTTATAGTTCACCTACAATCAAAGAGCATTCTGAACTACACCAATGATGGAATAGAACCAAACTTAGCACATGGAACTCCCATGACCAACTGAAAATACTGGAAGGGTTTGGTGGGCATTGACCTTGAATTTGGGAGTTGTAGTTCACCTACAACCACGCCGCTCTGAGTCGCCTCCGGACTGATATGAGTGGGGTAGTAATAATGCAAATAAATAAATCCAGAGAGCAATGTGGACTCAAAATGATGGATCTGGACCGAACTTGGCACAAATACTCAATATTCCCGAATGTGAACACTGGTAGAATTTGGGGAAAATAGAGCTTGATACTTGGGGTTTGTTATTGCTGGGATTTGTAGTTCAGCTACAATCAAAGAGCATTCTGAACTCCACCAATGATGGAATTGAACGAAAATTGAACACAGATCTCCCATGACCAACTGAAAATACTGGAAATGTTTGGTGGGCATTGACCTTGAGTTTGGGAGTTGTAGTTTGCCTATATTCAGAGAGCACTGTGGACTCAAACAATGATAGATCCAGACCAAACCTGGCATGAATACTCAATATGCCCAAATGTGAACACCGGTGAAGATTGGGGAAAATAGACCTTGACATTTGGGAGTTGTAGTTGTTGGGATTTATAGTTCGCCTACAATCAAAGCGCATTCTTATCTCCACCAATGGAATGGAACCAAACTTGGTACACAGAACTCCCATGACCGACTGAAAATACTGGAAGGGTTTGGTGGGCATTGACCTTGAATTTGGGAGTTGTAGTTCACCTACATCCAGAGAGCAATGTGGACTGAAAATGATGGATCTGGACCGAACTTGGCACAAATACTCAATATTCCGAAATGAGAACACTGGTAGAATTTGGGGAAAATAGAGCTTGACATTTGGGGGTTGTTATTGCTGGGATTTGTAGTTCATCTACAATCAAAGAGCATTCTGAACCCCACCAACAATGGAATTGAACCAAACTTGGCACACAGGACTCCCATGACCAACTGAAAATACTGGAAGGGTTTGGTGGGCATTGACCTTGGGTTTTGGAGTTGTAGTTGCTGGGATTTATAGTTCACCAACAATCAAAGAGCATTCTGAACCCCACCAACAATGAAATTGAACCAAACTTTCACACAGTTCTCCCATGACTGACTGAAAATACTGGAAAGGTTTGGTGGACATTGACCTTGAGTTTGGGAGTCATAGTTGCTGGGATTTATAGTTCACCTAGAATCAAAGAGCATTCTGAACTCCACCAATGATAGAATTGGGCCAAACTTGGCATACAGAACCCCTTGACTTGAAGTGACTCACTGGCGTGACCCTCCCTCCAACCTCACACGCTCTCCCTCGCCCGCACATGCGCACCACATTGCCATGAGCCAAGCATAACTGCTCTCCCCTCTCTGTTTGGAGTCTCAGAAAGAGCCCTCGCCTTGGCTTTTGGTGGGAGGACTTGCTATACGTTTCCAAAAAGGAAGAGGAGGACAGGCATAGAGATCCTCAGCTTTCTCGGCCAAAGATCATTCAGAACTACAACTTCCAGGGGTCAAACTGCATCAAGGAACACACTCCTCCCCAATCATCCCCAGGCTGAAAACTCCCCTCCAACTTTGGTCCAAAACAGGTGTCAAAAGTCGTGCTACTCCGAACAAGGACAGCGCATCCGGTTTTGCGGCAGCGGCAGCAGCAGATGGCATGCAGTCCAGCTGGGTGGGCGAGGGGAAGGAGAAGAGAGGCAGGAAAAAGGAAACGTCCCTTTGGGGCACAGCAACACACACTTCCCCAAAGCAAGGCAACTAGACTTCTCCGAGGAAGTTTCCTGGGTTGCCAAGCTATTTATTTATCGTGTCAGTGCAACCAGTCGATTATATTACATTTCTAACAGAACAAAGCAAAAAGAACAGACAAAATACAGAATTGTGAGTTTGGTAGTTGATTCAATGTCCTTTGACCAGTATCTGGCCACTTGGAGTGCTTCCGGTGTTGCCGCAAGGAGGTCCTCCATGGTGCATGTGGCAGGGCTCATGATAGATCCAGACCAAACCTGGCACAGATACTCAATATGTCCAAATGTGAATACTGTTGGAGTTTGGGGAAAATAGACCTTGACATTTGGGAGTTGCAGTTGCTGGGATTTATAGTTCACCTACAATCAAAGAGCAATTTGAACTCCAACAATGGAATTGAACCAAACTTGGCACACAGAACTCCCATGAGCAACTGAAAATACTGGAAGAGTTTGGGAGGCATTGACCTTGTGTTTGGGAGTTGTAGTTCACCTACATCCAGAGAGCACTGTGGACTTAAATGATGATACATCTGGACCAAACCTGGCATAGATACTCAATATGTCCAAATACGAACACTGGTGGATTTGGGGGAAAATAGACCTTGACATTTGGGAGTTGCCGTTGCTGGGATTTATAGTTCACCTACAATCAAAGAGCATTCTGAACTCTACCAATGATGGAATTGAACCAAACTTTGCACACGGAACACCTATGACCAACTGAAAATACTGGAAGGGTTTGGTGGGCATTGACATTCAGAGAGCACTGTGGACTCAAACAATGATAGATCCAGATCAAACCTGGCACGAATACTCAATATGCCCAAATGTGGATACTGGTGGAGATTGGGGAAAATAGACCTTGACATTTGGGAGCTGTAGTTCTTGGGATTTATAGTTCACCGGCAATCAAAGTGCATTCTGATCTCCACCAATGGAATGGAACCAAACTAGGTACACAGAACTCCCATGACCAACTGAAAATACTGGAAGGGTTTGGTGGGCATTGACCTTGAGTTCTGGAGTTGTAGTTCACCTACATCCAGAGAGAATTGTTCTGGAGTTGTAGTTCACCTACATCCAGAGAGAATTGTTCTGGAGTTGTAGTTCACCTACATCCAGAGAGAATTGACAAAATACAGAATTGTGAGTTTGGTAGCTGGTTAAATGTCCTTTGACCAGTATCTGGCCACTTGGAGTGCTTCCGGTGTTGCCGCAAGGAGGTCCTCCATTGTGCATGTGGCAGGGCTCAGGTTGCATTGCAGTAGGTGGTCTGGGGTTTGCTCTTCTCTACACTCGCATGTCGTGGACTCCACTTTGTGGCCCCATTTCTTAAGATTGGCTCTGCATCTCGTGGTGCTAGAGCGCAGTCTGTTCAGCACCTTCCAAGTCGCCCAGTCTTCTGAGTGCCCAGTGTGGTCTTGATTGGTCATTAGAAGAGGGTTGCAGCAGTCTTGGGAAGTGAGTGGAGGTACTTAAAGTCCCATCATCCATGGTCTGTCCTCCTCGAAAGTACACCAGAATGTAGAGTGGGTCATGGGGGCTCCATGTGTCAAGTTTGGTCTTTGTCGGTCTTTCTTGGGGACCACAGTGGTCTGTGGGAACCGAAGGGTTCGAAAGTACTACAAATCCCATCATCCTTTGTCCGTCCTCCCCCATACTGCATCAGGACGTAAAGTGCATCATGAGGGTTATGTGGGCCAAGTTTGGTCCAGGTCTGTCGCTCATGCAAGTCAGAAAGGTGCCACATACACTTCCGTCCTCCCTTCCTCCCTCCGCATACATACATACATACAAACATTCTCTTTTATTATATTGATAGATAGATAGTGTAGATATATATCAATCCTATTATATATATGCACACATACACACATTTTCTCTCTATATATGTATATAGTAGAAGATGGACATATGTTGGGGGATTGATACATATCTATACTATATAGATAGAATTATGCATGCACATATATGCATATATATTGTAGGATGGAGATATATATATATCTCCATCCATGTTCAACGTCTACACAAATGACCAGCCACTGTCAGAAGGGACAGAGAGTTTCCTCTATGCTGATGATCGTGCCATCACTGCTCAAGCAGGGAGCTTTGAGGTGGTTGAACAGAAGCTCTCCGAAGCTCTAGGTGCCCTTACTGCCTATTACAGGGAAAACCAGCTGATCCCTAATCCATCTAAAACACAGACATGTGCCTTTCACCTTAAGAACAGACAAGCATCCCGAGCTCTGAGGATTACCTGGGAAGGAATCCCACTGGAGCATTGCAGCACACCCAAATATCTGGAAGTCACTCTGGACCATGCTCTGACCTACAAGACGCACTGCCTGAACATCAAGCAAAAAGTGGGTGCCAGAAACAATATCATACGAAAGCTGACTGGCACAACCTGGGAATCACAACCAGACACAGTGAAGACATCTGCCCTTGCACTATGCTACTCTGCTGCTGAGTACGCATGCCCAGTGTGGAACACATCTCACCACACTAAAACAGTGGATGTGGCTCTTAATGAGACATGCCGCATTATCACGGGGTGTCTGCGCCCCACACCACTGGAGAAATTACACTGTCTAGCCAGTATCGCACCACCTGACATCCGCCGGGAAGTAGCAGCCAATAGTGAAAGGACCAAGGCAGAGACATCTCCAGCTCATCCCCTGTTTGGTTATCAGCCAGCACATCAATGACTTAAATCAAGAAATTGTTTTCTTAGATCTACAGAGACACTCGCTGGAACACCTCAGCAAGCAAGAGTCCAAAAGTGGCAGGCCCAAACCCAGCACCTCAATCCGTGGGTGATACCAGATGAGAGACTCCCCCCTGGGCACTCAGAAGACTGGGCGACTTGGAAGGCGCTGAACAGACTGTGCTCTGGCACCACGAGATGCAGAGCCAACCTTCAGAAATGGGGCCACAAAGTGGAATCCACAACATGCGAGTGTGGAGAAGAGCAAACCACTGACCACCTGCTGCAATGCACCCTGAGCCCTGCCACATGCACAATGGAGGACCTTCTTGCGGCAACACCAGAGGCACTCCAAGTGGCCAGATACTGGGACATTTAAATCAACTACCAAGCCTGCAAACTTTGTGTTTTGTTTGTTTGTTAAAAATGCAATACAACTGTTTGGCTTGCTGCTGACACAATAAATAAATAGGCCGAGAATTTCTTATCTTTTTCTCTCGGAGCCTGGCAGAACGCCGAAGCCACTGTTCGGCTCTCCTGTTTCGACTGATCTCCGCCCGTCTATCTATTTGCTCATTAATTTCTGCATTTCTGTTTGTTTGTTTTTGTTAAACATGTAATACAAATGTCTGGTTGCTGATGACACGCTAAATAAATATTTTATATATATATATACTAGCTGTGCCCTGCCACGCGTTGCTGTGGCCTATAGTAAAACTTATCAAAGTTGAGGTAGATATCTGGACTATTATGAAAGAGAGGTCCCTACCTATTCCTTCCCCCTTTTCCTCCCCCTTTCTCTCCTTTCTTCCTTCTCTCCCTCTTTCTTTCTTTCCTTCTTTCACTACTTGGTTTCATCCTTCTCTCTTTCCTTCATTCCCTCCCCCTTTCTTCCTTTGCCTTTCTTCCCTCCCTGTTTGCTTCCTTCTTTCTCTTTTTATTTCCTTTTATTTCACCACCATCATAACAATAACAAGAATGCAATGCATTGCCTCCGGGACCTGACTCCTCTCCCATTCCCCCTAAAAGGGTCTCAGAGGAACAATAGCATCATCATAATAATAATAGAAATAACAACCTTTACCCGCCACGTGTTGCTGTGGCCAATCTTCCCTCTTTCTCTCCTTCTTTCCCTCCTTCCTTCCTTCCTTCCTTCCCATCTTTCCTTCTCCTCTTCTTTCTCTATCTCTTTCCTTCCTTCCCCCTTTTTCTTTCTTTTCTGCTCTCTCTTTTCTTTCCTTCCATCTTTCCTTTTCTTTCCTTTTCTTCTTCCTCTTACTTTCCTTCCTTCCCTCTTTTTCTTTACCTCCCTTTCTCTTTCTTCCTTCTTTCCTTCCTTCCTGTCTTTCCTAGATTTTGACAGGGCGGGAAGGGGCGGGGTGGGGTTTGGAGGTGGCCTGAAGTAAAAGGAGGTAAGATTGGGGCGGGGGAGTGATGGAGCCTGGGGTTGCGTGTGTGTGTGCGGCGGCGGGGGGAGTGATGGAGCGTGGGGTTGCGTGTGTGTGTGCGGCGGCGGGGGGAGTGGGGTTGCGTGTGTGCGTGCGGCGGCGGGGGGAGTGATGGAGCGTGGGGTTGCGTGTGTGTGTGTGTGCGGCGGTGGGGGGAGTGATGGAGTGTGGGGTTGTGTGTGTGTGTGCGGCAGGGGGTGTGTGTGTGCGGGAAGCGGCGCGACGGGGCTTGGAGTGAGTTGTTTTTCATTTTGAGTAGATATGTTTGTACCTTGTGGGTTGTGTTATGGGCATGGGAATTTTGGTTAAGTTTCGTTGGGGGATTTTTGAGTTTTGTTGTTTTGCCGTTTTGTGAGTGTGTTGTTGTGTTGTTTTTCATTTTGAGTAGATATGTTTGTACCTTGTGGGTTGTGTTATGGGCATGGGAATTTTGGTTAAGTTTCGTTGGGGGGTTTTTGAGTTTTGTTTCCTCGTTGGATGCCCCTAACAAATTTATATATATATAGATAGATGCACACATACACACATTTTCTCTCTCTATATGTATATAGTATAGGATGGACATATGTTGGGGGATTGATGCATATCTATACTATATAGATAGAATTATGCACACGCGTGCACATGTATGCATATATATATTGTAGGATGGAGATATACATATCTCCATCCAACAATTGTATCTCCTTTCTCTTTTCTCCTTATTGATTGAATAGATATATTAATCAATATTAATTGTCTGCGGAGATTGAAGAATCCGCCTGGGCTTGGCGACGACCCAATGGGCCTGTATAGCTTTCTATAGATTTCTAACATCCTTTTGAATGACTCAAGAAAAGGGCGGCAGGAAGCCTGGAAAGCAAGACATACGTCACTCGAAAAAGAAGAGGAGGAGGAGGGGGAAAAAAGGGAGAGAGAGAACCGGATCTTTCCCAAAGGAAAAGAAGAGCAAGGCTGGAAAACGGAGAACAGGAAACGTTTGCCAAAAAAAGGATGCAAAAGTCAAAAAGTCAAGGCAGCAAATCCCTCTAAAAAGGGGAAAAAATGCAAATATACATATACATATATGTACAAATATACATATATACATATACATACATACATACCCAAATATATATATACATATACATACATACATACCCAAATGTGAATGCTAGTGGGGTTGGGGGAGGATTGATTTTGTAATTTGGGAGTTGTAGTTGCTGGGATTTATAGTTCACCTACAATCACAGAGCATTCTGAACTCCACCAGTGATGGATTTGAACCAAACTTGGCTCCCATGACCAATGGAAAACACTGGAAGGGTTTGATGGGCATTGACCTTGAGTTTGGGAGATGTAGTTCACCTATATCCAGAGACCACTGTGGACTCATGCAATGGTAGATCTGGACCAAACTTGGCACGAATACTCATTTGTTGGTGCGTATACATACATACATACATACATACATACATATATGCGTGTGTGTATGTGTGTGTATCAGTGTTTCTCAACCTGGGGGTCGGGACCCCTGAGGGCATCATGAGGGGGTGTCAGAGGGGTCGCCAAAGACCATCAGAAAACACAGTATTTTCTGAAGGTCATGGAGGGATTCCATGTGGGAAGTTTGAGCCAATTCTATCGTTGGTGGAGTTCAGAATGTTCTTTGATTGTAATGAACTATAAATCCCAGCAACTACAACTCCCAAATGTCAAGATCTATTTTCCCCAGACTCCACCAGTGTTTACATTTGGGCATATTGAGTATTCGTGCCAAGTTTGGTCCAGATCTACCATTGCATGAGTCCACAGTGCTCTCTGGATATAGGTGAACTACAGCTCCCAAACTCAAGGTCAATGCCCATCAAACCCTTCCAGTGTTTTCCATTGGTCATGGGAGCCAAGTTTTATTCAAATCCATCGCTGGTGGAGTTCAGAATGCTCTTTGATTATAAGTGAACTATAAATCCCAGCAACTACAACTCCCAAATTACAAAATCAATTCTCCCCCAACCCCACTAGCATTCACATTTGGGTGTATTAGGTATTTGTGCCCAGTTTGGTCCAGTGAATGAAAATACATCCTGCATATCTGATATTTACATTATGATTTATAACAGTAGCCAAATGACTGCTATGAAGTAGCAACAAAAACAATATTATGGTTGGGGGTCACCCAAATCTGAATACTTGTGGGGTTGATTTTATCATTTGGGAGTTGTAGTTGCTGGGATTTAAAGTTCACCTACAATCAAAGATAATTCTGAACTCCACCAACGATGGAATTGAAGCAAACTTGGCACACAGAACTCCCATGACCAACAGAAAACACTAAAAGGGTTTGGTGGGCATTGACCTTGAGTTTGGGAGTTGTAGTTCACTTACATCCAGAGAGCACTGTGGACTCAAATGATGAAGAAACTGGACAAAACTTGTCACAAATACTCAATATGCCCAAATGTGAATACTGGAGGAGTTTGGGGGAAAATAGACCTTGACATTTCGGAAATGCAGTTGCTGGGATTTATAGTTCACCCACAACCAAAGAGCATTCTGAACTCCACCAATGATGGCGTTGAACCACACTTGGCACACAAGCACTCCCGTGACCAAGAAGAAATACTGGAAGGGTTTGGTGGGCATTGATCTTGAGTTTGGGAATTGTAGTTCACCTACATCCAGAAAGCACTGGGAACTCAAACAATGATGGATCTGGACCAAACTTGGCATGAATAAACAATATGCCGAAATGTGAACACTGGTGGAGTTTGGGGGAAATAGACCTTGACATTTGCAAATTGCAGTTGCTGGGATTTATAGTTCACCTACAATCAAAGTGCATTCTGAACCCCACCAACAATGGAACTGAACCAAACTTGGCATATAGAATTTTGGAAGGGTTTGGTACACATTGACCTTGAGTTTGTGAGTTGTAGTTCACCTACATCCAGAAAGCACTGTGGACTCAAACAATGATGGATCTGGACCAAACTTGGCACGAATACTCAATATGCCCAAATGTGAACACTGGTGGAGTTTGAGGG